>NC_060156.1:1052782-1067888 GCF_021292245.1 Micropterus dolomieu | reverse complement strand
TCCTCAAGCCTTACCTCTAACTTACCTCTGATCTGGATCCTGACTGAAGGTCTCTGGTCTCCTCTGATCTGGATCTAGGCTGTGCGTCCTTGGTCTGTTCGAGTCTGGATTCAGGCTGCAGGTTTCTAGTCTCCTCTGATCTACATCCAGGCTTCAGATCTGATCTGGATCCAGTTTTCAGGTTTGTATTTTCCTCTGATCTGGATCCAGATCTTAGGTTTGGACTTTCCTCTGATCTGGATCTAGGCTGTGGGTTTATGGTGGCCTGTGATCTGGATTCAGGCCATAGGTTTTTGGTTTGCTCTGATCTGGATCCTGACTGAAGATCCCTGGTCTCCTCTGGTCTACATCCAGGCTTCAGATCTGATCTGGATCCAGTTTTCAGGTTTGTATTTTCCTCTGATCTGGATCCAGATCTTGGCTGTGGGTTTTTGGTCTCCTCTGATCTGGATCCAGGTTTTAGATCTAACCTGGGTCCAGGTTCAACGTCACTGGTTTCTCTTGTCTTCAGGTCTGGGCTCTCTGCTGGTGTGGATCCAGACTGCAGGTCTTGGTCCAGGATCTTCTCCACAGTGAGACTCCAGTGCTGTAGTGAAGACAGTTGTTGTCAATTCATGGACTACTGCAAATACTGCGTCGGGGCTACTGTGAATACAAATACTGCGTCGGCTACACTGCGAGCACAAATACTGCGTCGGCTACACTGCGAGCACAAATACTGCGTCGGCTACACTGCGAGTACAAATACTGCGTCGGGGCTACTGTGAATACAAATACTATGTCGGCTACACTGTGAATACAAATACTGCGTCGGCTACACTGTGAATACAAATACTGCGTCGGCTACACTGTGAGTACAAATACTGCGTCGGGGCTACTGTGAATACAAATACTATGTCGGCTACACTGTGAATACAAATACTGCGTCGGCTACACTGTGAGTACAAATACTGCGTCGGGGCTACTGTGAATACAAATACTATGTCGGCTACACTGTGAGTACAAATACTGCGTCGGCTACAAAGTGAATACAAATACTGCGTCGGCTACACTGTGAGTAAAAATACTGCGTCGGCTACACTGTGAGTGCAAATACTGCGTCGGCTACACTGTGAATGCAAATACTGCGTCAGCTACACTGTGAATAAAAATACTGCGTCGGCTACACTGTGAGTAAAAATACTGCGTCGGCTACACTGTGAGTACAAATACTGCGTCGGCTACACTGTGAATACAAATACTGCGTCGGCTACACTGTGAGTACAAATACTGCGTCGGCTACACTGTGAGTAAAAATACTGCGTCGGCTACATTGTGAGTACAAATACTGCATCGGCTACACTGTGAGTACAAATACTGTGTCGGCTACAAGCTCAAATACTCACATCTGTTAGTGAAGTACAAGCAGCAGTACTACTCAAAGGACTGGAAGTAGAAGTACTCTCTCAGAAGTACAGGTGAATATCAAAAAATCAGAATATGGTGTAAAAGTGTGAACCAGACAGATGAAACCTCTGCAGGTGTGAACCAGACAGATGAAACCTCTGCAGGTGTGAACCAGACAGATGAAACCTCTGCAGGTGTTCACGACGTCTCTTTTAGAAATGATTTAGTTCAGCTGCTTGAAATGAGAGTATTTTTAAATCCAGCCGTCGGCGAGGGGAGAATGTAGCTGCAGGCAGGAATTATATTTATAACGGGAACACTAGATGCTGACAGAAGAGACTGATGACTCTCTGCTCTGATACCTTTAATACTGCAGGATTTCACACAGAGGCCTCTGCGTCTGGTCTGCAGCTCTGGTGATGGACGAGACAACGAGATTCGCATGAGCCGGACGCTCACACGCTGTCTTCAGGCTAAAAGGATCCTGGTTTCTCTCATCCAGCTGATTCTTTGAACACAGGATGGATTTGTAAATCCTGGATGAAGTTATCCTCACTAACGGTGCGCTCCCATCTCATTTGTATTACTGGTTGGCGTGCTGATCGTACGCCAGAGCCTGAATCACATTAAAACTCACATGAAACAAACTAAAGCCACGTCAGCAGCTGCTTTTTACTCTCACGCTCGTGTTTTTTGGACGAATATCAGACACCGCCAGCTGGTCATAATGTTACGGCAGATCGGCTGAGGCACGGACTCCACTGCGTGTTCTGACCCCTTTCTATCAGAACCTGCATCAACTTCTTCAGCAGTTTGACCTGCAGCAGCTCGTCTGTTGGATCGGACCACACAGGCCAGACTTCACTCCTCATGTGGACCAGGTCCAAGACCCTGTCGCCCCTGACCCCTGCAGACCGGTTTAGACTGTTCTGACCCAGTTATCCATTCAGCTGACGCTTTTATCCAAAGCGACTTACAGCTTTATATTTGTCAGAGGTCGCACGCCTCTGGTGCAACTCGGGTTTAAGTGTCTTGCTCAGGGACACGTTAACTCCAAGACAAAATGTCTCACAGCAGATTCGAACCCGGGTTGCTCACACTAAAGGCACGTGTCTTATCCACTGCTCCATCACCACCCAGTTCTTGTCAAAGCAACTCAAACCCTCCTATTTTGCACATTTTTCCTGCTTCTAACATCAACTCTGAGGACACATGTTCACCTGCTGCCTGTTAGATCCACTGACAGGTGCCATGGTAACCAGGTAACCAGAGTTATTCACCTGTCAGCGGTCATAATGTTTTGGCTGATCTGTGTAGAAACATCTGCATATTTCATGAATGTGTTGCTTTCTGGCTTCTAATTTTTGGTGTGAGAGTAAACCTGTGAAAAAGAAAACTCAGCAGGAGAAGCTGAAGTCTGTAGTTTGAGACATAAATGGAGAATATCAAAATAAATATTGTTCCACAAACACTGAGAAAAAAAAAGGGGAGTTAGTGAACGTCTGAGATTCACAACTTTTTTTTATTATTTTTATTTTCATGCTCTCAGTGTGTTTTTATTTTTAGCACTTACCTGTAGCACTTTGGGATTTGCGTAAATATAAAGTGCATTACAAATTAAATGTATTATTATTATTGGTGTGAAACATTTAAGATTTCAGGTAGCAGACTACCTGCGTCCCCGTGTTTACTCTGCGTTCACACAGTCACTTCTTTCTTCTCACAGTCTTTGTGGAACCTCGTCGGTCAGATCATTTGTTCACAAAAGGCCGACCCACAACCAAAAGCTCTGAAATTATTCCTGAACGTGGTTTCTGAAGGTGTAACTGCAGAACGGAAAAGTGTGGAGCGTTCGACATCCTGAAACGTTTTCTCTTCAGTTATTTATTTAAATAAAGATGAACACTGTGGCGCTCATGTCATCTTACATCAGGGCCGGCCTCTCTGGACTCTTCCTTGTGGACCATGATGCCGTTCTCCGCCTGTTGGAGCTGCAGCCTGACAGCCTGATCCGCCCTCCTCCTCCGATCCTGCAGCGTCTCCACCAGCTCCTCCAGCCGTAACGCCACCCCCCTGCTGCTCCGGGAACTCTGGGAACTCTGGACAATAAGTTAGATTATTACTGTAAGATATTTATTAGTTACTCAGGTAATAATGAAGCTCTGAATACACCAACAAGACTTTTTTTAAGACACAGAGACACTTTCACCTCGTCCTCCTCGTCCTCCTGGTCCTGCAGGACTCCTCCTCTCCTCTGGAGGGCCTCGGTCCTCTGCAGCCGTCTGAGTTTCTGCATCAGAACGCTGCTGCTGGTTAAAACCTGCAGGGACTTTCCCAGAAGATCTGGAGTCAGAACACAAAGACACAGCGACTGTGTGATTATATAGTCACAACATGTCACTCTGTCAACTGCAGCCATCAGACAAACCAGTTTAAACAGGTTTTCAGTGGACCCCCCCCCCCTCCAACACACCAGTTAATGGGCAGTGTAGCTATAAGGTTTAAAATACCTGCAGTATAGAACTGAAACAACCTAGTTTGAACCAGTTTATAGTCATTCAGATTAGTTAAACCACTAAAACTAAACCAGTTTAAATCTGTTTTTAATAAGTTTAAACCAGTTTATCTAAAGCTTTCACCAGTTTAAATCACTTTAAAGCACCTAAAAACTGTCTCAGTGGTTTTAACCAGTTGATCGTTACTACCGTAAAACTTTGAATAGCCCGGGCTTTTATTTGCTAAAATCACTGAATTGACCCACAGGCCTTTAATTCCTCTTGCACAAAACTGAAACTTCTATGAAACAGTTTATTTATTTCAAACAGAATAATACTTGTATAAAAATCATCAAATAATGTCAAATACACGTCATTCATTTGATCTAGCTCCGACATGCACTTTTATTTTGAAGTAACATCACGTCAACCACACGGTGCAGGATGAGAGACGGACTTCCCACGACAGGATTCACAACTTGGATTCATTTTTATGGAAAGCTGTTTTGATTCTTTGGATCGCTGGACGCTTCCAGACTGAAGGAAGATAAATAATCAGAAATGGACACACTCGGACATGTTCAGCATGTTCATCCTGACATATTGATCATCACGTTCAAGCATTAATATTTGTATCAACGATCTAAGCAGCTTAGAAGCAGCTAAAGAGGCGACCCTGCGGGGTTTCAGAGGTTTCAGACATCCAAAGAACTTCTATAAAAACCAGACCAGGCGTTTAAGTGTCACCAGGCCAGTAAAGGAGGCAGGCGGCTGTTTGGGACTCGGCTATTAATTGAAGTTTTACGGTAATTTAAACTAATAACTGCTTTAAACCAGCTGCAACTCTGCAGCTACAGCAAGTTGGACTGAAAGGAAGGTCCAGGTCAGTCTAACACACATAAATAAAGACAAACAAACACATTCACACAACAGAGCAAGAAATTAAAATTAAATTAGTGATCATTTATTTAATATGCGCTGCAGATGTGTATAGTGCTGACAATAATACTACAGATACTAGGACTGATACCAAGGTTACCTCTCCTCATGGAGTCGTACGTGAGCTGCGCTGCAGCCAGTCGGTCGTCGTCCGGTCGGATCTGCAGATCCTCAACTCCGTCGATACTGACAGCAAACTGCAGACAGAGTGTGGAAGTAAAACTGAAGAACTGCTACTGCAAGCAAGACAAAACCATCTAAAGCTTTCTGAGTCCTTACAACTCTGTGACGTCTTGACGTCTCAGGTTGTTGCATTGAGCGGGTGGAAATAAATGTTTTGTTTGTGAATAATGAGCTGTATATAAATAAGGATTTGAAAACTGAGCTTTGTGGACAGACAATGTTTAATTTAAAAAGGCAGGTTCAGTCTCTGACCCGGAGTCAAAGAAGGAGACATCAGTTTCTTCAGGTCCAGGACGAGTTTAGCCTTGCTAGCTTAGCATAAAGACCAATAGTGTGTTTGCCCTTCTGTACTTACACTTAATATGTTCACACTGTACGGCAAAATGCAGTGCACTATGGGTACCCGGATGGTGCACTCATAATAAGAACAATAAAGTTGGCTGCGATTGTAAAAGTACATTCATTTTTAATAAGTGAGCAAACAAGTCGGCAGATATTGTGGCGGGCGACAGTCACGGATGGCGATGATCCTCCCGGTTACCGTTGACCATTCAAGTCTGAGACTGGACCACCAATGAGAACCTCGTCCACGGTGAGGTTTCAGGTTTGAGCTCCTGTCTGTAAACCCAGCCGACTCTCGGGGGGGGGGGGGGTGACCACGCATTTCTGTTTACAACCTCTGTGTGTGATTGACACTTCCCCCGCCCTGGAAAGCTGTGTCTCGTGCATGTTGCTGTGACGCACGGAGGATTAAAATAGAAGCAGGAAGCTCAGTGTTGGACCGTTTCAGATAAAGGCTGCAGCTGCACACTGCGGCCCGGCGGCAGGTGTTGCTAATGAAATGGCCGCCAGCCAATGAGCACAGATTACTGAAGGAATGTGACCCAAAGCTGCAACAAACGTCCTTCACGGAGACACGAGACGAGGACGGATCACATCCAAAGTGCACAGAGGACGGCACGCTTCACGTTCCCGCCCACAGGGAGGGGGTCAGGGGTCAAAGGTCACAACAGCTGAGACGAACACAATGTTCCTGTGAGAGTCAGATTACACTGAGCTGCAGCTACAACGTCAACACGGAGTCTTCATACAGCTCAGCACCGTAAATACACTATTAAACATTAACAAGTTGTAAATCTGTGATGCAACATTTCACCGGCAAGTTCAGCCATTTATTGTCAAGTGACCAACTTAAACTCACTTTCCTTCGAAGGTCGAGCAACATGTAGGGAAGTCAAAAGAAGGAAAGAAAAGGTGAGGCAGGCAACAAAGGGAAGGGCAAATCACCAGACAGAAGGACCTTTCTGTGCGACCAATCCCCATCACTCTACTAATAGTGAAATCAGAAGAGACCAAAAGCCAAAACCTGTGATCATCTTGGGGGGCCGAGCTCCAGACAAGGGGGTCGTAGACCAGAAAGGAAATTCCCCTTGGTCATCCCAGGAAATAAAGACACAATACACAATACACAGAACCGAACCCGCCAGCCTCAAGAATCTGGACAACAAAGATGCAGCAAGTCCCTGAGACTAAATCTAAACCAGGATCTGTTTTTGCTTGTGACCCCCTGAATATGAAGAAAAGTCTCCCCGCGACCCCTCGATCATCAGTATTTTTTTTTCTCTTACATCTGAACAAAACAAATCATCTCGTGACCACCTAAGTTTATTTTGTGAGCCCTTGGTGAACCAAAAGACCTGTTTGTGCGTTCGTGTTTGCATTTCTGTTCAGAACTGGTAAGACGACGCAAATAAAGAAAAACTCTGAACGACACTAAAAGAGTCTGTAGCTGCTTGACACACCCCTGAAAGAGCCGACAGAGAACGTGATTCCCCTGAATGTCCTGAAAAAGCGTCCGTAGGTTGATGCATGCGGATCAAACACCGAAACACAAACAGTGCAGCACGTCGTGATCGGAGGAACATTCGCTGCAGAATCCATTTGTTGAAGAGAAAGAAAAGAAGTTGTCTCAAGGTGGGATCAAACCCTCAACCGGCGAGCGCCACACCTTACCAGCTGAGCTAATCAAACATCATGTTGATGCCGGGCAATATTATACCTTATATTCTCATCCACCATCTAATGGTTGAAAATATTGCTCTAAAACTCATTTGCCAACCCCTGCTGTATATTATTATTACTAATGCTTCTTCGTCTTCTAAGTAGTAATGTTTCACAACTTTGACCACTAGTTTTATTTTGAAAGTCTAACCGGATGTTGCTAACTTAAACAACGCAAAAAGGGTCCATATGTGACGAGATGGGAGAATGTGTTGGTGTTTGGAGATGAGAACGGGCTGGTAGTTTTAGCTCCACCAGAAGCACAAATCAAGGTGCACCAATGTGGAGAAGAATTTTACAGTAATACATTAACTCACAATCATAAGAAAGCCGTTTCAGTAAAACTGCTTGAGAAGATGTTGAGAAGGTCGCTCTTAGCTTGGCTCCTTTACAAGTTCAGTTTAAACTGTAAATAAAGTAGTTTTCTGACGTTGTTCCACATATTTAATAAGCTTCCTACCTCCAGCGCTCGGTGGTAAAAGTCTGCAGCCAGCGTCAGGACTTCCTGGCGTCTCTCCAGCAGACGGAGGAGCAGCGACCACCCCTCGTTCAGAGACGCCCCCATGGCCTTGTACACTTGCTCCTCTTCCTCCTGTCTCTTGTCCACCACAGACAGCACTTCCTTCTCATGTTTCTGGCACAAAACAAGGAGAAACAACAGATTATATAAAAGGTTTGTATAAACTCTTATGGTAAAAATAAATCCGCTCCTCTGACGGTCTTGTTACGTTAGCAAGAATTTTAACGTTAGCCTCAGGCTTCCTGGTGTGCAAAGCTAACTCCATATGGAAATAACAAACAACAAGGACAACAACATTAGCTAACTCATTGTTGCTTAGTAATTGTAAAGATACCATAGTGGTTTAAAGTTTTATTAAATAATTTCCCACAGTCCAAAACTAACATTATTTTCTAGTTGGCATCTTGCTAACTTATAGCAGTTAGCTCACTAGCTAGAGCAACTGCGATAATTAACAGTAATAAATACATGGTAATTAAGAATATAGTTTACTCGATGTTTATGTTTTCAGCTGCCTTTAAGAAACACCATTTCCCATAAGCCCACAGACCCCCGCAGGTTAAATGCGGCTAGTTCAAATGTGTTGTGTGTTAAATTTTATTTATATACCAGTTCATAAAGTTATCCCACTGCACGTTTACAGAGCAGGTCTGGACCGTATGCTTTGTAATATTATTTACAGAGACTATTCCCACCATTAGCAAACACTTACAGTGGGAACGAAAAACTGCCTATAACAGGCAGAAACCTGGAGCAGGACCAGGACCGGTCTTGGCGAGTAACCAGTTTCATGTAATTTAGTTACAAAATAAATGTAACACTTACTGGGAAAATTACATTACAGCTACTGATGGTTCATAATTACATGAAATAGTTACACTACTATCACATTTTAAGTCGGGTAACTTCTAATCTGTAACTTATTACATTTCAAGTTACGTCGATTTAAGTACCCGTGCTGGGAAATTTGCATGGGAGCCGTAGTTTTTAAGTTAAATTACTTTGTGCGCATCAGAGAAATAATTATCTAAATTTGTTATATCATGAGTTTCAGTTTGCTGTGGAGCCGATTAATCTGATAAAATGGAAAGTAAACAGCAGGAAGGAGCTTCACGAGGTCAGAAAGACCGATGAGAGATTGTATTGGCTGGAAGAGAGTCTGGACAGGAAGTGATGTCATGACTTGAGGCAGCGTGACGTGTGTGTTTCTGTCTGTTTGCACCTTGAGTTTCTCCATCAGCTGCTGATGCTCCTGAATCAGCGTCTGGTTTTCCTCCTGGTTCGATCCGATCTCACAGAGGCCTGGATGGACCTGGACCAGCTGGAGGTGGACCAGAGACCCACTCTGCACACAAACACACGATGTCAACTACAGTGGACGGATTTTTGGACGCCACTTTGAGCCATTTAAGTTACATTACTGTGTCCTAACCACCACGTGGCCGACCCCCAAAGTGTTTTCTACAATTACGTTAGATTACGGTCTTGTACATCTCAGTCATTTTGATTTATTGCATTATAAATTCAAAATTTAAATAGTGGCGGGAAATGGAAAAACACTAAGTAACGCAGCAATAACTGTAAACTAAACTAAATAAGATGTCAGAAATACTGTTATCTAGATTTTAATTATGTATTTCTCTTACATTTTGTTCTGACTGAAAATACATCTGTCCACTCCAGAGGACGTTCTGCGCCAAAGGGTTTATTCTGCGTTATGTTGTGTGTTTTATTTAAAATTAAATAATTTGCACTTTAATAACATTGTGTATTTATACCACTTGCTTTTAGTAAATGTTTTAAAAACATACAGTATCTCACAAAAGTAGGGGTGTCCTCACTTTTGTTGCCAGCGGTTTAGACATTAACGGCTGTGTGATGTGTTATTTTGAGGGGACAGCAGATTTACACTGTTATACAAGCTGCACTCTCACTACTTTACACTGTTATACAAGCTGGTCGCTCACTACTTTACACTGTTATACAAGCTGTACGCTCACTACTTTACACTGTTATACGAGCTGCACGCTCACTACTTTACACTGTTATACGAGCTGCACGCTCACTACTTTACACTGTTATACAAGCTGCACGCTCACTACTTTACACTGTTATACGAGCTGCACTCTCACTACTTTACACTGTTATACAAGCTGCACGCTCACTACTTTACACTGTTATACAAGCTGCACGCTCACTACTTTACACTGTTATATAAGCTGCACGCTCACTACTTTACACTGTTATACAAGCTGCACGTTCACTACTTTACACTGTTATACAAGCTGCACGCTCACTACTTTATACTGTTATACAAGCTGCACTCTCACTACTTTACACTGTTATATAAGCTGCACGCTCACTACTTTACACTGTTATACAAGCTGCACGCTCACTACTTTACATTATACAAGCTGCACGCTCACTACTTTACACTGTTATACAAGCTGTACACTCACTACTTTACACTGTTATACAAGCTGTACACTCACTACTTTACACTGGAGCAAAGGGTCATTTCTTCAGTGTCGTCACATGAAGAGATAGAATCAGATATTTACAAAGATGTGAGGGGTGGACTCACTTTGAGAGATTTTAGATGTACACTGAGTTCTATTAAAACACTTTATGCCATTGATGCATGGTGTCCTCTGCGGGGGACACCTTTCAAAATAAAATATATTGAGAATAAAAGTTTATAGGCATAGTTTAAAAGTAAAAACTTACTAAAAACTTAAAACTGTTACTTTGTGATTTAGTAATTCATGCATGTAATGGATATATATATTTATACTAGTAGTGTATACTATTATAAATACACAGGTGTAGTGTTTTACAGCTACCATAAAAACTTACCACTAAGATTCAGATTAATGAGGCGACAGCAGCTTGTTCAAGCACTGATACTAGCAGCTATTAAAGAAGCTGCCTCAGTGTGTGTGTGCGTTGCAGCATTCGCCAGGATGATACAGCATCTCTGGCATGTCGACCAAAAAGGACACAACATGACAAGTGCGCGCACACACAAACACACCTTAAAAACAATGATATTAGTGCCCAAAACTGTCACCCCACATACTTACACACATGCGAATACTTACACCTTCACACCTGCAAAACACTGAGAGGCATCAGCTGTTTCACACACACACACACACACCATCAGTAAATAGTTTGATCTAAAACAGGAAACCACATGGGCCGACTGGCAGATGAACTGAAAAGCTTGAATCTCCTGACACGGCCTCCAAAGGAAGAACCGCGCTCTAACGGCCTACGAGCTATAAACTACGTGTAAGGCAGATATCCAACCAACACCAAAATAACACCCGTCTGCACAGCTACTTAAAGTCAGAGCTCACAGAAGGTAACAGTCTGAAAATCATTTAGATGCACATTGATTCTAACAAAAGCCAATTAACACCTCAACTCGCTTAAGTCTGTCTACGATCAAGCTAATGCTAACAATTAAGTCAGAGCTCACAGCTGATTGTAATTGGAAAACTTCCACACATTATTTAAAGATATAACCTTTGTAGAAACACATTCATATATGAACTTCATGTCTGAGTCATTTTTATCAGGTTACTTGAAGCGAAGTGATTTTGCACGGTCATGTATGTAATAAAAATCATTGGATATCGATAATTATCAGGATAAAAGTCAAATCATTATTTCTTTCAGGTTTAAAGGCTGATTTTTGCTCCTGAGTGAAAGTTAATGTGGTTTAAAACTTTTCTTTCTGCTCAGAACAAACTCTTGATGCCAAACAGAGGATCATTAATCTGAGGCAGAACATCCAGAACTATTCTCATAAAATCTGTTTTCAATAAATATGCATGAGCCAAATTAAGTAAAATCTCTTTTCAGTCCCTTTTCCTCCACGAAATAAATTTCTAATTGGAAACATTTAGTGCTGATTCATTCATGAATCAAATGAATTAAATCAAACATTTGTTGAACATTTGTTATTGAGGAAAATTCCATCAGGTTTATTATCATTATTGTTTTATTGCCCGGCTCTTTGTCAGCGCAGCATATTAACGAGCTTCATCCAAGTTAATCTGGAGACTTGGATCCTCGGGGTTTTAGCAGCTAACAACTAATCATCACAGTAACCTGCAGTTTACATACCCTGAGGACAGAGACGACAATCAGTGATTGGCCGGCCTGGATAGCGATAGTGCTGAGAGTGGTGAAAGACAGAGGACGCTTCGTGTTCCCTCCTCCTCCATCTCCCCGTCCTGCCTTCGTCTGTCCTCCACATGTCTCAGTGTCTTCAGGCTCTCCGGTCGTCATGAAGAAAAACTCTTCCTGTTACTAGGTTAGGAATTTCCTTCTGTCCTACTCTCTTCCACTAGGATCACTTAAAGACTTTTAATCTATAAAGTGGTCTTCTTTGGGTAGACGTGAAGTTTTCTCATAGTTCCAACACTCTTTTCCTCATCAAACCTCTCTGAAGTTCCCGGCTTATTCTCTGTCTCCTATTTCCTGTTATCCTTTGTTGGTGGCTTCACAGCGACATGCCGAGTTCTCCAGCTGAATCTGTTTGTGTTAGGAAGTGTGAACCCCTCCAGCCAGAGTGACTCCGGGACCAACAGCTGTTGGTGGTTGTCCGGTGTTTCCAGTTCTTTAAATGAATCTCCTGCAGGGCAAAGAGAGAAACGTTGTGTATAGTTTCAGAGAAAGGTTTTAGAGAATTAAAGCCACGCTATCTGAACCAACTACAGTATCTCACAAAGTGAGTCCACCCCTCACATCTGTGAAAATATCTGATTATTTCTTTTGATGTGACAACACTGAAGAAATGACCCTTTGCTACAATGTAAAGTAGTGAGTGTGCAGCTTGTATAACAGTGTAAATCTGCTGTCCCCTCAAAATAACACGTCACACAGCCGTTAATGTCTAAACCGCTGGCAACAAAAGTGAGGACACCCCTAAGTGAAAATCTAATAATGTAATAATTAAATATTTACAAATATTTGGGGGGCGTCCTCACTTTTGAGAGATACTGTAAAAAGTCCACACAGGAAGTACACAAATTCAAACAGCGACAATGACCCTTCAAAACACCCTGAAACCTGAATGTCCCCCAAAACCTCAAGTGCAGGATCAGCGGTGTGAGCAGGCTTCTCAGTGTGATATTAAATAAGCTGCATCTCATGTCAGTCTGTGTTAAAAAGGTCAACCTTTGTCATAAATCAGACGTAAGAGATCTTGGCCACACGCCTGTTTGTCGGAACTGAAGATCCTATAGATGTTTGTATTACAGTTTTGATATGTGTGTATGGATTAAAATATTATATGTCGACGTATCCCCCCCCAAAAAAAGCCCCACACGCCAAAGATGGCGGTTGTGCTCACATGTCCAATCCCTCCTGAAAAAGATGTTGTGGGGGTGGTGTGTGTCCAGACGTGTCCGCCAAAATAGTGTGAAAAGGCGCCAGATTTTATCTGCAGTGCTTGCAGTATGTGTTAGAAAGTACCAGGGTGCCTTTATAAAAGTAGACGGTATATGCTGACTGTATCCAGAACATCAGTTAGTTTAGCGTTTGTTCAGGTGCTCCAGTGGGAGGAGCTCATGGCTTCACGTCACCGGCGCTCTGGAAAGACCCGTAAATGAAGTGGTGGAAGCTCGTGCATGTGTAGTAGAAGTACAACCTGCGGGGTTAAAAAACGCCTTATTTTGGGGCAAAGTCATCAAACTGTTTCAGATTTTCCTGCTGATTCTCTACATGCAGGTTTTATGTGACCAGTCAAAGTGCAGTGATGGCTCTCTGCCCGTACATTCAGATAGAGACCTGATCCTGTTAGTCCCTGATAACCGCCCGGAGGCTTTACCAAGATGGCAGCGAGTGGCGGGACCTGCCTATATAAGGACTTTGATTTAACTCCTCAAACATGAGGCCTACAAGGATTTTTCTGGTCTCCTTTGATAGGTCAGAAGCTAAAGAAGATGAATCCATCGTACAGGAACATATTTCTGTTACCATGCCAGAGTAAATGGAGATGCAATAAAGGAAAAGATGACTTTTTTTTATCATCGCCTAGTATAAAATCTAATTTTAAAGCCAAGATCACCATTAGATACTGCAGATCATAATGCAGCTGAATATCTTCTCCTCCTCCTTGACTACTGAACATTTATGACACAATTTATAAAGATATGTCCTCAACACTACACACCGTGTGGATCAATGAGCCAACACAGGCCAGCTAGTTCTTATACGGACTTCTATATTTACTGTATTAGACCAACAGTTTGGGCACAGCTAAGGTTGATGGAGATGACAGTCTGATGCTGCTACTGAATGAATAATTCTGATCATATAGAATGAGAAGCAAATGAAATGAAAATCTGTCAGATAATTGTATAAAGCAAACTCTCAAGCACAAAAATACCAAAATGTAAAATTAAATGAGCAGAAAAACTCGAGCAGCGGACCCAGTTTGATGTTCTAAAGTCACAAATTTTCATTAATCAGATTTAATGTATAAATAGTTGGTGTAGTAAAAACTGAGAAGCAAGAAGCGATGATGAAAATGTTTTGCCAGATCATAAAAGTTTTTATCACTGACTTTTTCTTATTAAAGTTTGTGACATTAAACAGCCAGTTCACAGAGAGAGAGAGAGGAAAAATCAGAAGCTGTTTCAGTACCTTGGACTCGTTTCTGGAGATCCGGACGTTTCCCTGCTGCGACTGCGGAGCCACGAAAACACTGTGAGAGGAAACACAGCTGAGAGACGGAGAGGAGGTAAAAATAGATGTGGTTTCCAGTCGGATTATCACACAGCTGAGTGACAGAGAGACGTCTGCCTTCCATAAACAAACACTCCCCTCTTTCTATTTCAGTAACACAGAGTGTAAAAATATCTGAAGCTGAACCTAATGAAGACATAAAGTTATCTATCAAAACCATTAATAATGCAGTAACCCTGGTGGAAAGTAACATTTACTCAAGTACTGTACTGAAGTGCAGTTATTAGGTACTTGAGTTTATACATTTGATACTACTTTATATTCCTGCACTACATTTATAGTGTCTCACAAATTGAGACACTGAAGAAATGACCCTTTGCTCCAGTGTAAAGTAGTGAGCGTGCAGCTTGTATAACAGTGTAAAGTAGTGAGCGTACAGCTTGTATAACAGTGTAAAGTAGTGAGCGTACAGCTTGTATAACAGTGTAAAGTAGTGAGCGTGCAGCTTGTATAACAGTGTAAAGTAGTGAGCGTGCAGCTTGTATAACAGTGTAAAGTAGTGAGAGTGCAGCTTGTATAACAGTGTAAAGTAGTGAGAGTGCAGCTTGTATAACAGTGTAAAGTAGTGAGCGTACAGCTTGTATAACAGTGTAAAGTAGTGAGCGTGCAGCTTGTATAACAGTGTAAAGTAGTGAGCGTACAGCTTGTATAACAGTGTAAAGTAGTGAGCGTGCAGCTTGTATAACAGTGTAAAGTAGTGAGCGTGCAGCTTGTATAACAGTGTAAAGTAGTGAGCGTGCAGCTTGTATAACAGTGTAAA
>NC_060156.1:1049755-1052682 GCF_021292245.1 Micropterus dolomieu | reverse complement strand
TATAACAGTGTAAAGTAGTGAGAGTGCAGCTTGTATAACAGTGTAAAGTAGTGAGAGTGCAGCTTGTATAACAGTGTAAAGTAGTGAGCGTGCAGCTTGTATAACAGTGTAAAGTAGTGAGCGTGCAGCTTGTATAACAGTGTAAAGTAGTGAGAGTGCAGCTTGTATAACAGTGTAAAGTAGTGAGCGTGCAGCTTGTATAACAGTGTAAAGTAGTGAGCGTGCAGCTTGTATAACAGTGTAAAGTAGTGAGCGTACAGCTTGTATAACAGTGTAAAGTAGTGAGCGTGCAGCTTGTATAACAGTGTAAAGTAGTGAGCGTACAGCTTGTATCACAGTGTAAAGTAGCGAGCGTGCAGCTTGTATAACAGCGTAAAGTAGTGAGCGTACAGCTTGTATAACAGTGTAAAGTAGTGAGCGTACAGCTTGTATAACAGCGTAAAGTAGTGAGCGTACAGCTGGTATAACAGTGTAAAGTAGTGAGCGTGCAGCTTGTATAACAGTGTAAAGTAGTGAGCGTACAGCTTGTATAACAGTGTAAAGTAGTGAGCGTGCAGCTTGTATAACAGTGTAAAGCAGTGAGTGTGCAGCTTGTATAACAGTGTAAATCTGCTGTCCCCTCAAAATAACACATCACACAGCCGTTCTTGTCTAAACCGCTGGCAACAAAAGTGAGGACACCCCTAAGTGAAAATGTCCTAATTGGGCCCAAAGTGTCAATATTTGTGTGGCCTCTTGGGCCTGGAGTTCAGCAGAGCTTCACAGGTTGCCACTGGAGTCCTCTTCCTCTCCTACATGACGACATCACGGAGCTGGTGGATGTTAGAGACCTTGGGCTCCTCCACCTCCCGTTTGAGGAGCCCCACAGATGCTCAGTAGGGTTCAGGTCTGGAGACATGCTCGACCAGTCCGTCACCTTTACCCTCAGCTTCTTTAGCGAGGCAGCGGTCGTCTTGGAGGTGTGTTTGGGGTCGTTATCATGTTGGATTACTGCCCTGCGGCCCGGTCTCTGAAGGGAGGGGCTCTGCTTCAGTATGTCACAGTACATGTTTGCATTCATGGTGCGGCGTATGGTCTGAGCCCTGACAGGCTGACCCCCCACCACCCCTTTAACCTCTGCAGCAATGCTGGCAACACTCATATTTCCCAAAGACAACCTCTGGATATGACGCTGAGCACGTGCACTCAGCTTCTTTGGTTGACCACGGCGAGGCCTGTTCTGAGTAGAACCGGGTCTTGGCTGTCTTCTTACAGCCTCTGGCATCTTTATGTAGAGCAGCCATTCTTTTTTTTCTACTCAGAGAGTTCTTTGCCATGAGGTGCCATGTTGAACTTCCAGTGACCAGCATGAGGGAGTTTTTAGTCCAATTTGGACATTTTCACTTAGGGGTGTCCTCACTTTTGTTGCCAGCAGTTTAGACATCAATGGCTGTGTGATGTGTTATTTTAAACAGAGATTTAAAGCAGAAAACTGTGGGACACTGAAGTTAGACATGATGATCACACACTGAAGGAACTAATACAAATGCTGGCTCTGATTTGATACAAAATCCACATTTGACACAAAAGCACTCCCTCTTTGTGTAACCTCACTGTTAACGTTATTTGTGTCGGTTTATAAAAGCAGTAAGATGAGTTAAAAACCACTTCATATCAAAATAAATGGGAGGCTGAAGCCACTAAATTGCAAAGCCTGTGGTTGTTTATCAGCTTCTGTAAACCTGTGAAAAAAACTCTGGAGAAAGTGAAGTTGGTCGATTTGCAGAAAAGCTTTTTAGATGTAGAAAAACATTGAGAATATCAATATAAAATTTGTACACAAATTAGATCAACGATGAGGTCACACAGAGACTGAGAAATGTTGACATACTGCAACTCTTTTCTACATATTCCCAAACTGTTTTTCACAAGTTTAAAAAGGGTCAGAGACAACACAAGCTTTAAAATGACTTACTGACACTTATTATTTGAGCTCACACACGTTTTACAGTAGAACAGTAAAGCTGATGAAGCAGAGGGGTTTATCTCTACCTGAAGTGGGCGATGGAGACGATGACCATCAGGTTGAGAGTGGCACTGAGAAAAGAGATGAAGAACAGCAGGATGTAAACGAACACAGCCTCAGACTGAGGAGGCTTTGGCCTCCTGCAGGAGGCGTTGAGGAGCTGAGGAAAGCAGAGTTCGTCTTCTTCCATCGTCAGAGAGAAGCTGCTGAGCTCCAACAGCTTACTGACCAAAGCTCTCCGTCATACAGCTCATTTATCTCTCTCAAACCCAAAGGGAGGGTGCATCTCACCAACGGGAGGGAGCTGGAAACGACGGGCCGCAGTGCAAGATTCTTTATGGGCCCTACTCTCCATCAGATGTTTGTGTATCTGACACAACTTTAGGATTTTATAGACTGATTGGGCAAACTCTCATGATCCTTTCAATTAACTTGCAAAGGTGATGAGCTGCTTTGCTCCTCTTGAATCTGAGTTTAGATTTTCTCCTATTCAGTTGTAGCCTCCTGTCCAGGACCCCAGCATAAGCTTTACCAGCGAGGCTGCGCAGTTAGTTGCCTGATAATTTGAGCAATGCCTCTGGTCCTCTTTTAAAAATGGAAACCACCAACCCTGTCTGCCCATTGATATAGAACTGTCTCAGACTTTCACACAGCATCAAAGAGGTATGTCAGTGCAACACTGTCCAGAGCCTTCAGATTCTCAGGGTGAATCTTATCCACACTCTCGCCACTGTGGAGATCCTTAACTACCCCAAAGACCTCTGGCAGTGACACAAGTAAGGTTTCCAAACCCTGTCTCCTCCACAGAGGTCGGGTTCAGGAGTTCTTCAAAGTGCCCTTTCCACCACTCAACAATATCCCCAATCAGGATCAGTTCTCCTGACCTGCTGACTACAACCCTGCTTCCCCTTCCTGAGTCTAC
>NC_060156.1:1046898-1049735 GCF_021292245.1 Micropterus dolomieu | reverse complement strand
GAGCAGATCCAACACGCACAAACACCGACGGTAACTACTCTGTCAGTGATTCTGGTCGGGTAATGCAGAGGGTCACAAATCGCCACGTAGCGGTCGATCGATATGAGCACCATGTTTCCTACAGAAGCAGAGACGAGGATGACGGGTAAGAAAAAATAAAGAGCACACATGAGGTCACCCAGGATCCAGCATTTCACTGTCAGAAGGATTTCAACCGGCATCACCAAGAGGCCCAAGAAGAAGTCTGATACAGCCAGAGAGAGGAGGAGGAGGTTGGTGGGGGAGTGGAGCTGCCTGCAGGGAGAGGGTATCATCATCAGCATTATCAAAAAGAGCAGCTGTTGTTCAATAAAAGCAGGAAAAATGGTTTAAAACCAAGGTTTTCCTAAATTAAAGCAACGCTGAACCCACAGCTATGAGCTCAAATAAGGTTCAATGAGTTAATAGAATGGAATGGTTAAGAATGGTTAAAGATCAGCTTCAGTAAACCTGTGGAAAACTCTGCAGAAAAAACTGAAGTTTGTCGATATGCACAAATAATTTGTAGTTTTAGGGGGAAAAAACCCTTTTGTGCAGAAATGATGCCAACGTTGAGGTTACATAACAACAACAACTATGAAAACCTGAGCAGAGATTTAAAGCAGAAAACTGTGGGACTCTGAAGTTAGACATGATGATCACACACTGAAGGAACAAATACAAATGCTGGCTCTGATTTCAGCTTTCAAAACTCAGACAAAATCCACATTTGACACAAAAGCACTTCTATATTTCCTCCCTCTTTGTGTAACCTCACTGTTAACATCATTTGTGCACATTTATTTTGACAGGATTTTCCTACAAACTGCAGATCTTTTCTACACATCCGTCACCACAAACACTTCACTGTGTGTCATTGCCAATATTATCAAAAGCAGTAAGAGTAGTTACAACCAAAGTATGTCAAAATAAAAGGGAGGGTAAAGCAACTAAATTGCAAAGCCCGTGGTTGTATATCAGTTTCTGTAAACCTGTGAAAAAAATCAGGGATAAACTAAAGTTTGTAGATGTAGAAAAACTGCACAAATTAGATCAACGATGAAGTTAGACAGAGGCTGAGAAATGTTGACATTCTAGAAATCATTTCTATCATCATTTTCCCAAAGTGTTTAAAAAGACACAAGTTTTAAAATGACTTACTGACACTTATTATTTGAGCTCACACACGTTTTACAGTAGAACAGTAAAGCTGATGAAGCAGAGGGGTTTATCTCTACCTGAAGTGGGCGATGGAGACGATGACCATCAGGTTGAGAGTGGCACTGAGAAAAGAGATGAAGAACAGCAGGATGTAAACGAACACAGCCTCAGACTGAGGAGGCTTCGGCCTCCTGCAGGAGGCGTTGAGGAGCTGAGGAAAGCAGAGTTCGTCTTCTTCCATCGTCAGAGAGAAGCTGCTGAGCTCCAACAGCTTACTGACCAAAGCTCTCCGTCATACAGCTCATTTATCTCTCTCAAACCCAAAGGGAGGGTGCATCTCACCAACGGGATAGTGCTGGAAACGACGGGCCGCAGTGCAAGATTCTTTATGGGCCCTACTCTCCATCAGATGTTTGTGTATCTGACACAACTGTTGGATTTTATTATCAGCCTAGGCTTTCACAACACAAGATTACTTACAATTCAGTTGAAGCCTCCTTTCCAGCACCCCAGCGTAAGCTTAACCAGCGAGGCTAAGCAGTTAGCGACCCCAATAATTTGAGCAATACCTCTTTAAAAATGGAAACCACCAACCCTGTCTGCCCATTGATATAGAACTATCTCAGACCTTCACACAGCATCAAAGAGGTATGTCAGTGCAACACTGTCCAGAGCCTTCAGATTCTCAGGGTGAATCTTATCCACACTCTCGCCACTCAGGAGATCCTTAACTACCCCAAAGACCTCTGGCAGTGACACAAGTAAGTTTTCCAAACCCTGTCTCCTCCACAGAGGTCGGGTTCAGGAGTTCTTCAAAGTGCCCTTTCCACCACTCAACAATATCCCCAATCAGGATCAGTTCTCCTGACCTGCTGACTACAACCCTGCTTCCCCTTCCTGAGTCTACTACTGGCTTGCTAGAACTTCCTTGAGGTCAACTGAAAGTCCTTTCCCATGGCTTCCAGAAATTACTCTCATACTCAGGTTTATTTTCTTTGGTGACCACTGTCTGCTGCTTCAGGAGACCCCAACAAAGCCTGAAAGACCTCCTTCTTCAGCTTGATGGCTTCGATCACCTCCTGTGTCCACCAGCAGGTTTTCAGGTTGCTGCCAAGGCCTCGAGGACAGGGGCATCCCGCAAATGCTCCCAGTTCACTCGCACTACAGGTTTGGGTTTACCAGGTGTGTCCGCCCAGTGTAGTCAGCCCAGCCATCTGATCCAGCTCACCACCAGGTGGTGATCAGTTCACAGCTCAGCGACTTTCTTTACCCGAATATTAATATAACAGTCAGAGCCTTCTTCTCAAGACTCCACTCAGGAAAGGCAACAGACCCTGATGGCATGAGCATAGATACGGTCAAGGCATATGGTATGAAGCTGTGTGGAGTCCTGGAGCAGATCTTCGACCAGGGTGATACTCTCCCACCTCAGGTCCTGGATAACGGATTAACTGACCAGCCGCAGTTTGGAATGAGGAACTGTGTGTTAGAAACTGTAATGAGCAACACCAGACCCCCAGCGGACCATCCTCTCCCTCTTCTTGTTTACTCTGTACACTTCTGACTTCTGCTACAATGTCATACCACCATGCATTTGTTATCTGATGACTGGAAAACAGAAGCCTGGTGGGTGACTTTGCAGTTGAACATTAGCAAGA
>NC_060156.1:1042987-1046878 GCF_021292245.1 Micropterus dolomieu | reverse complement strand
ACAATATCCCCAATCAGGATCAGTTCTCCTGACCTGCTGACTACAACCCTGCTTCCCCTTCCTGAGTCTACTACTGGCTTGCTAGAACTTCCTTGAGGCCAACTGAAAGTTCTTTCCCATGGCTTCCAGAAACTACTCTTATACTCAGGTTTATTTTCTTTGGTGACCACTGTCTGCTGCTTCAGGAGACCCCAACAAAGCCTGAAAGACCTCCTTCTTGAGCTTGATGGCCTCGATCACCTCCTGTGTCCACCAGCAGGTTTTCAGGTTGCTGCCAAGGCCTCGAGGACAGGGGCATCCCGCAAATGCTCCCAGTTCACTCGCACTACAGGTTTGGGTTTACCAGGTGTGTCCTGTAGTCAGCCCAGCCATCTGATCCAGCTCACCACCAGGTGGTGATCAGTTCACAGCCCAGCGACTTTCTTTACCCGAATATTAGTATAACAGTCAGAGCCTTCTTCTCAAGACTCCACTCAGGGAAGGCAACAGACCCTGATGGCATGAGCATAGATACGGTCAAGGCATATGGTATGAAGCTGTGTGGAGTCCTGGAGCAGATCTTCGACCAGGGTGATACTCTCCCATCTCAGGTCCTGGATAACGGATTACCTGACCAGGTTTGGGATGAGGAGAAATACAGAAGCCTGGTGGGTGACTTTGCAGTTGAACATTAGCAAGACAAGGGAGCTGATTGTGGACCTCTTCCGAACCGCTGTACCCATCCAGGGTTAGAATGTTTAGGTGGTTCACTCCCATGAGTAGATCTAGACGAGTGGGTTTGAAACATAGGGGCCCTCTACAACAAGAACCAGAGCTGGCTCTACTCCCTGCGGAGGCTTAGTGGCTTCAACATCTGCAACAAGATGTTGCGGATGTTCTACCAATTTGTGGTGTCATCTTTTATGCTACCAAGAGAAGCTAACAAGCTCAACAAGATGGTTAGAACGGCCAGCTCAGTGATTGGAAGAGGAATGGAGCTGGACTCTCTGGAGGTGATGATGGAGAAGAGAGTGTCAAAGTCAGTTAGCATCCTGAACACATCTCACACACCCTGCACACGGGTGTCAGATTGACAGTAGTATGCCCAGAGGGGCTAGAGTTTAGGATTGGATTTTTGAATTACTTCAGGTATGGGAAAGACTTTCTTTCGCCCCAAGTCATTTCCGTAAATGAGGGCAACTCCCTGTACTTGTTGAACAAAGTTTGTCACTTTACTTGCTGTGCACCATTCAGCGAATAGAACAGTTTTCTTTGTTGCAAACTCTACATGTGGCAGACTTATCTGGTAGTATGCCTCAGGTACCGATTCATAAACCTGCACAACGGTGGCTTTAACAACCTCATAATTCAAAATTTCAATAAGGGATAGACTTACCCACACCTACGGTGCTTCTTCCAACAGTTTACATTGCAATTGAAAACTCTACACATCTTTTGACCGACAGGAAGCAGCTGGTGAGGCTGGGGGAATACATCCAGCACACTAATAATCTGCACTGGTGCCTCCCAGGGCTGTGTGCTCTTCAGCAGACCCATCTGGTAAACTCCTCAGGCCTTAAAGCAAGGACAATTCCTGTGTTTTAACCAGATGTGGGATTTGACTTGAAAAAGTTGTGACAGCACAGAATATCAATATCAACTTCATTTATATAGCACACTTAAAATAACCGAGGTTGACCAATGTGCTTTACACTGTAAAAGTACAATAAAACATTACACAATATATCATAGAATTATATAATTATAAACGTAGCACTTTTTTTGCCTCCATTCATCATGAGCTGAACTCAAAGATCTAAGACTTTCTCTATGTACACAAAAGGCCTATTTCTCTCAAATATTGTTCACAAATCTGTCAAAATCTGTGTTGGTGAGCACTTCTTCTTTGCCGAGATAATCCATCCACCTCACAGGTGTGGCATATCAAGATGCTGATCAGACAGCATGGGGATTGCACAGGTGTGCCTTAGGCTGGCCACAATAAAAGGCCACTCCAAAATGTGAAGTTTTGAAGGAGTGCGCAATTAGCATGCTGACCGCAGGAATGTCCACCAGAGCTGTTGCCCGTGAATTGAATGTTCGTTTCTCTACCATAAGCCATCTCCAAAGGTGTTTCAGAGAATTTGGCGGTACATCCAAACGGCCTCACAACCGCAGACCATGCGTAACCCCACCGGCCCAGGACCTCCGCATCCAGCATCTTCACCTCCAAGATCGTCTGAGACCAGCCACCCGGACAGCTGCTGCAACAATCGGCTTGCATAACCAAAGAATTTCTGAACAAACTGTCAGGAACCGTCTCAGGGAAGCTCATCCGCATGCTCATCGTCCTCATTGGGGTCTCGACCTGACGGCAACTTTGCACAGCCATTGAAGAGGAGTGGACCAACACTCCACAGGCCACAATCAACAACCTGATCAACTCTATTTGATGGAGATGTGTTGCACTGCATGAGGCAAATGGTGGTCACACCAGATACTGACTGGTTTCAGGACCCCCCCAATACAGTGAAACTGCACATTTTGGAGTGGCCTTTTATTGTGGCCAGCCTAAGGCCTTTTATTGTGGCCAGCCGAAGGCACATCTGTGCAGTACCCATGCTGTCTGATCAGCATCTTGATATGTCACACCTGTGAGGTGGATGGATTATCTCAGCAAAGGAGAAGTGCTCACTAACACAGATTCTGACAGATTGGTGAACAATATTTGAGAGAAATAGGCCTTTTGTGTACATAGACAAAGTCTTAGATCTTTGAGTTCAGCTCATGATGAATGGGGACAAAAACAAAAGGGTTGCATTTATAATTTTGTTCAGTATAATATAGGATATATCATCACAAAATGCCCCCCATAAAAAATCTTGCACCCATAACTTTGTACTACGTTATATACAGTGGGTACGGAAAGTATTCAGACCCCTTTAAATTTTTCACTCTTTGTTTCATTGCAGCCATTTTCCAAAAATCAAAAAAGTTCATTTTATTTCTCAGTAATGTACACTCAGCACCCCATCTTGACAGAAAAAAACAGAAATGTAGAAATTTTTGCAAATTTATTAAAAAAGAAAAACTGAAATATCACATGGTCATAAGTATTCAGACCCTTTGCCGTGACACTCATATTTAACTCAGGTGCTGTCTATTTCTTCTGATCATCCTTGAGATGGTTCTACACCTTCATTTGAGTCCGGCTGTGTTTGATTATACTGATTGGACTTGATTAGGAAAGCCACACACCTGTCTATATAAGACCTTACAGCTCACAGTGCATGTCAGAGCAAATGAGAATCATGAGGTCAAAGGAACTGCCTGAAGAGCTCAGCGACAGAATTGTGGCAAGGCACAGATCTGGCCAAGGTTACAAAACAATTTCTGCTGCACTTAAGGATCCTAAGAGCACAGTGGCCTCCATAATCCTCAAATGGAAGACGTTTGGGACGACCAGAACCCTTCCTAGAGCTGGCCGTCCGGCCAAACTGAGCTATCGGGGGAGAAGAGCCTTGGTGAGAGAGGTAAAGAAGAACCCAAAGATCACTGTGGTTGAGCTCCAGAGATGCAGTCGGGAGATGGGAGAAAGTTGTAGTAAGTCAACCATCACTGCAGCAATCCACCAGTCGGGGCTTTATGGCAGAGTGGCCCGACGGAAGCCTCTCCTCAGTGCAAGACACATGAAAGCCCGCATGGAGTTTGCTAAAAAACACCTGAAGGACTCCAAGATGGTGATAAATAAGATCCTCTGGTCTGATGAGACCAAGATAGAACTTTTTGGCCTTAATTCTAAGCGGTATGTGTGGAGAAAACCAGGCACTGCTCATCACCTGTCCAATACAGTCTCAACAGTGAAGCATGGTGGTGGCAGCATCATGCTGTGGGGGTGTTTTTCAGCTGCAG
>NC_060156.1:1034973-1042887 GCF_021292245.1 Micropterus dolomieu | reverse complement strand
GCTTCACAACAACTCCGTGGCTGTTCTTGAATGGCCCAGCCAGAGCCCTGACTTAAACCCAATTGAGCATCTCTGGAGAGACCTGAAAATGGCTGTCCACCAACGTTTACCATCCAACCTGACAGAACTGGAGAGGCTCTGCAAGGAGGAATGGCAGAGGATACCCAAATCCAGATGTGAAAAACTTGTTGCATCTTTCCCAAAACGACTCATGGCTGTATTAGATCAAAAGGGTGCTTCTACTAAATACTGAGCAAAGGGTCTGAATACTTATGACCATGTGATATTTCAGTTTTTCTTTTTTAAT
Source organism: Micropterus dolomieu (assembly GCF_021292245.1). NCBI lineage: Eukaryota > Metazoa > Chordata > Actinopteri > Centrarchiformes > Centrarchidae > Micropterus > Micropterus dolomieu. The sequence continues at coordinate 1,042,580 of NC_060156.1, read as the reverse complement.
AAATTAGCAAAAATTTCTACATTTCTGTTTTTTTCTGTCAAGATGGGGTGCTGAGTGTACATTACTGAGAAATAAAATGAACTTTTTTGATTTTTGGAAAATGGCTGCAATGAAACAAAGAGTGAAAAATTTAAAGGGGTCTGAATACTTTCCGTACCCACTGTATAACTTGTCTTTCAACATTAGGCTTCGGGACAAGCAGATTTGGGAGAATCTGGAGCCGGATTAGGGAACACAGTCAGACACTGTTTCACAAAATGTCCACATGAAAAAGCTTGCCCACTCTTTACAATCAGCACGGATATCTGGTATCTTTCGTTGTCTTGCGCTGATGAAGGCAGCAACATAGCACGTTGCTGAAAGTTAAGTTTAGCTAGCAGGTCCGTTACCGTTTGGTCCCGGACGATGTTCTGAAAAAAAACAAACACGGGAATGTTTTATTTCATAGTGACGACGGATATTCTTTCAAAACCGCCATTATGTGTCTGCAAATGAAAGAAACGATTTCTGTAAAAAAAATAAATAAGTGTAATCGTCTCGCCTCTTATCAGTGTGCCGCTGCCTCGATTGCTCGATCGTGTTGGTGTCATGAGCAGGAGAAAGAAAGAATACCATATTTCTTTGTAGAGAAATGTAACAGCAGTGCTTTACATTCTGTAAAACTCACATTATGTACTTTTTGGCTGCACAAATCTTTTGTTTTGAAGTCATTACAGCTGAGTTTACAGCATTTTCAAAGTAAGAGGAGAATAAGCACCAGATTGGCGAGCAAAAACCAAAGGGATTGTGCCCCAAAACTTGGGCAGCAAAGGTCTATTTCCTGATTGTAAATGTGATCTAAGCCACTTTGTTTCAACGGGACTCTGAGGGCTCCTGAGGAGGTTGAAGGTCAGAAGTGCATCATGAAGACAATAAGCTTCAGCTTCACTGTAGTTTCTCATGTTAACATATGAAACCCTGTTTTTTCCCCAAAAAGGAGGCTCGGCCTGAGCGCATCTAGTCACGTTTGAAGTTCTGCTGCTTCGATTGTGATCTTTTTCCACTGAGTCTTACAGGGTTAGATTGCTGCAGTGCTCTTTAACAGAGAGGCATTCTTCACTTGTAAAGTGGACAGTCTAATGCAGGGTGTGAGGCGAGCCTCCTTAGAGTGGGTCCAAACACTTTCAGGGGAGGCTCAGTGAATGGAAGTGAAACAATATCACATTACTTAATGCATTAGTTATCAAAAGGAAATCACATAGAATACCCTGCATGTGAGAGTTCAAATAATGTAGTTCTTGGGAACTGTTTTTCCCTCTATCAGTCAGAAACTAATAAGGACAGACCTTTAAAACTATTTGGTGCAGTCAGAAGTTATGTCAAACAGCAATATCAGGCTATTTTGGTGTCTATGGGATCAAGTAACATAATCATGATCCCACAGGAATCCAGAAGTGAAACTTACCAAGTAAACTAAAGATGTGGAGGGGGGCCGTTTCACAAGCTTTGTCTGAGGGGAGGCCCAGTCTCCGACTTTGAAAACCCCTGGTGTAATGGATTATCTTTGTTCCCAAATAAAAAGACTTCTTTTTGGGGACAAAGTGGAAATGAAGCTCAGAGATGGATTTGTTCAATTCAAACACACACATTCTGTGTGAAAGTGTGGAGGTTGCATCATAAAAGTTTGAAGGTCATAACTGACATGATCTCTAAAAAACAACAAGCTCTAATGAACGGTTTGTCTCTAATGCAACGGTTGCATCATGTGTTTCTGCTGCAGCTCGTTAGCTCTTCACACCTCTGATTGCTGCCACGTCTTCACTAATGAAGCAGGTGTGAAAGGTTTCAGTCATCAGGAGACGCTAATGAGCTGTTTGCATGACAGACTGCTAAATAACAGAGTGTGTTTGTGGGCACAACACATACAAGACTCAGGAATAACCTGCAGTGAATAGTAGTAGTGGAAGGTCATTTTGAGGTTATAATAATTTAACTATTTACAAATATCGAAGCAGAATAAAAATAAATACGATAAAAAACAATCCAGTAACAAAAAGGTTAAAACCCCAGACTCCCAAAGCACGTCGACAGCCCAAAAACACGTCGGCTGTATGTTTCCGTTAAACATTAAACTTGAAATGGAGCAAAGCGGACAAATTCAAAGTTGGCAAGAAAGATATTCTGATGTCGGCCCCTAGCGGATACACGTTTAACACTCCAGGTACACGCAAAGTACACAGCCAAGTATGTGAACCATGGCGTTCGAGCCGCCGCCGCCACACGTCTACGCATTGTTAAAAAGCAGGTATATCGGGGGATTAATGACCCGGGACTTCACTGTCCCTAAGATTCAATCAAATAACTGGTTCTCTTTAAACTAGTTTTAACTTGTGTTTTCTCAAGTTTTTCTCTAAAAAGTCTCTCTGGAGACCCGAAGTCAGAAACAGGGACAGGATTATAACCTGTAAATGAAAATGTAACCCCACCCGACACGCAAGCATGACGCACAGGATCACACCAGGTGCTGTCAGCGCCTCCTACAGGCTGCAGAGAGGAGAACAGGAGGATGAGTCAGAAGTAAAGACAATAATCAAATTTAAAATCCTATCTTTGGTTTTTATTGTTACACAAACGCACAGCTGACCTCTGACGTCGGCTCAGATTGAAGCATCTTGGGAAACGCAGCGTGTACTGGCTCAGAGGTCTGACAGGAATGAAAGTATAAAATATAAATACGACAATAAATAACTCAGTAAACATTTTGTGGAGTTTTGTAACAATAACAGATCAGGAACTGGTGCAGTTTCACTTAAACTGAGATCCTCTAACTGGTTTCTGTTTCATGAACTGGTCTGTCTGCACAGCAGTGGTGGAAGAAGTATTCAGAGGTATTTATACCAGTACAGAACAGTACTAAATGTATTCTGTTTCCACCACTGCCGTCCAGTAACTGAGTCAGTGATGTTCCTCTGAAGCCGGCGTGTCGTCTTTAACGTCTACAACCTCAAGGAATTTTAAATCTGGTTCTGTTTCATAGTGAAAACGACGACTGCAGCCGTTAGTGTACCGATCCAGTCCGTGCAGGAGCTGTACGTTATGTGGATAACAGTACAGTAACACACATGAAACCTCCTGAAGGTCGAAACACAGACCACATGTTCCACGTGGGCCTCGGGTGACTGTCACACCTGCAGCCCCGTCCATTTGGTCCAGACCAAAGAATAACGGGTCCGGTGTTTTGGTTCCCGTCCTTTTAACCAACGAACCAACAGCTGCAAATGTCACGTCACACAGGCTGACAGGTAACTCAGAGATTGGACGGTTTTGGTGATGTCATCCTGCATCATCGGCGCTACACGGACCCACAGATTTTGGAGACCAGTTCTAGAAAAAAAGGGGGACGGACGAACCGACCCAGTTCAGAAGTCACAGAGCCGATCACCAACCCTGTGATCAGTAAGTCCACCAGGTCTGTTGTGTACCAGCCGGAAACAGCTGATTGTCTCTGAGCAGGTTCAGGTTTAAAGTTTTTGGTCAAAAGATTTTTATTAACTTTTCATTTTTCAGGCGTTACGATTGGCTGAGGGACATCCTAAGCTCCTCCTCTCTCAGGCTGCGGTCCAATCGCTGCGTCTCGGACTCCAGGACGGACGGGACTGGACGGCGCGTGACGGCGGCCAGCGAGTCTGTGAGGTCGTGCCTCAGAGAGAGCAGCCACTGGCTGTTTCTGGAGGACTGCTGGATAAACTCCGCCCTCTGCTGCTGATCCACAGCCAATGAGAGATGGAGCTGACTCACCTGAGGGGAGAGGACACAGTGACATCATCAACATCCACCAACAAGTCAAACATCTGAAACTCTTCTTATGTGGTGCTCTCACCTGCTCCTCCAGCTCCCTCACTCTGCTTCTCAGCCGTTCTTCTTCTGTGGTGACTGCAGACTGAAAAACAAGACAGGTTACCACACACACACACACACACACACACACACACACACACACAGATCTACCTGTGTGTGTCTCACCTGAGATCTGCTGCTGTCAGTCAGCTGCTGTCTGAACCTCGAACGCTCCTCCTCCACCTGAAACACAAACAGCACCGAGCACGTGAACACACACCTCTACCTGTATCTCAGTGTGTGTGTACCTGTCTCTCAGTGTGTCTCTCAGTGTGTGTCACTGTCTCTCAGTGTGTCTCTCAGTGTGTGTACCTGTCTCTCAGTGTGTCTCTCAGTGTGTGTGTACCTGTCTCTCAGTGTGTCTCTCAGTGTGTGTGTGTGTACCTGTCTCTCAGTGTGTGTGTGTACCTGTCTCTCAGTGTGTGTGTGTGTACCTGTATCTCAGTGTGTGTGTACCTGTCTCTCAGTGTGTGTGTGTGTACCTGTATCTCAGTGTGTGTGTACCTGTCTCTCAGTGTGTGTGTGTGTGTACCTGTCTCTCAGTGTGTGTGTGTACCTGTCTCTCAGTGGGTCTCTCAGTGTGTGTGTACCTGTCTCTCAGTGGGTCTCTCAGTGTGTGCGTACCTGTCTCTCAGTGTGTCTCTCAGTGTGTGTGTACCTGTCTCTCAGTGTGTGCGTACCTGTCTCTCAGTGTGTCTCTCAGTGTGTGTGTACCTGTCTCTCAGTGTGTGCGTACATGTCTCTCAGTGTGTGTGTGTACCTGTCTCTCAGTGTGTCTCTCAGTGTGTGTGTACCTGTCTCTCAGTGTGTGCGTACATGTCTCTCAGTGTGTGTGTGTACCTGTCTCTCAGTGTGTCTCTCAGTGTGTGTGTACCTGTCTCTCAGTGTGTGCGTACATGTCTCTCAGTGTGTGTGTGTACCTGTCTCTCAGTGTGTCTCTCAGTGTGTGTGTACCTGTCTCTCAGTGTGTGCGTACATGTCTCTCAGTGTGTGTGTGTACCTGTCTCTCAGTGTGTCTCTCAGTGTGTGTGTACCTGTCTCTCAGTGTGTGCGTACATGTCTCTCAGTGTGTGTGTGTACCTGTCTCTCAGTGTGTCTCTCAGTGTGTGTGTACCTGTCTCTCAGTGTGTGCGTACATGTCTCTCAGTGTGTGTGTGTACCTGTCTCTCAGTGTGTCTCTCAGTGTGTGTGTACCTGTCTCTCAGTGGGTCTCTCAGTGGGTCTCTCAGTGTGTGTGTGTGTACCTGTCTCTCAGTGTGTCTCTCAGTGTGTGTGTACCTGTCTCTCAGTGTGTGTGTGTGTGTGTGTGTGTACCTGTCTCTCAGTGTGTGTGTACCTGTCTCTCAGTGTGTGTGTGTACCTGTCTCAGTGTCTCTCAGTATGTGTATACCTGTCTCTCAGTGTGTGTGTACCTTGTGTGTATACCTGTCTCTCAGTGTGTGTGTACCTTGTGTGTGTGTGTGTACCTGTCTGTGTGTTTCTCAGTGTGTGTGTGTACCTTGTGTGTATACCTGTCTCTCAGTGTGTGTGTGTGTGTGTACCTGTCTCAGTGTGTCTCTCAGTGTGTGTGTGTGTACCTGTCTCAGTGTGTCTCTCAGTGTGTGTGTACCTGTCTCAGTGTGTCTCTCAGTGTGTGTACCTGTCTCTCAGTGTGTGTGTGTACCTGTCTCAGTGTGTCTCTCAGTGTGTGTGTACCTGTCTCTCAGTGTGTGTGTACCTTGTGTGTGTACCTGTCTCAGTGTGTCTCTCAGTTTGTGTGTACCTGTCTCAGTGTGTCTCTCAGTGTGTTTCTGTCTCTCTTCAGTTTGTCTTTCTGATTTTCCAGATGAGAGTTTCTCCTGTTCAGTCGCTTCTGTTCTAGCTCCAGTTCGGCCACGAGACGCTGCAGGACCACCAGTCTGTCCCCCACACCCTGCTGACACACACACACACACACACACACAGTTAGCTTAGCTTAGTCAGTCAGGTGTTTAGGGCGTCCAGGTGTGAACAGTCTTAATTTTACGTCTGCTGCTGGTGTGTTTGTTGTCTGTGAGTGAAACTGAACTTCCAAACTAACCACAGATACGCTGACCTCGTCTGGGTTAGGCCCCGTCCCCGGGCTCTTCTCCTGTTGGTGGGCTCTTTCCCTGTACCCAATCATAGCTGCCTCAGTTCGCTCCAGAGCCAATCGGACACGATCCCTGTCTTTCTCCAGCTCCTCCGTCCTCTGAGTCAGAGCGTACACCTTCAAAACAACAACAAACACCACCAACATCAGCTACAGAAATAACTAGTATAATGTTGTTTCACAGCAGCACCTGGAAGATTTTATAACTCTGCTCTGTCCGCTGATATTTTAACTGAATGTAGATGGTGTCGTGTCTTCAGACTGATCTGGGCTGCTTTAAGCTCACATGTTAAATTGCTTTTTTAGTGTCTTGGTCTGTCTCTCTTATTTTCTGACTCAGTATTGGCAGCCTCTCAAAAGTCACAGGGTAGTTTTATTCCTCAGATGGGCAGAGACTCAGGCAAACCCCAGAACGCTTGAATCAGAGAATTAGGATTTATTTCTTAAAAAATGACTCAGAATGATTAATCAATTATCAAAATAGTTGGTGATTAATTTAATAGTTTACACCTAATTGATTAATCGGCTAATCGTTGCAGCTCTAGTCACAATAAACAATATTCTTGTTTTAATACCATTAATTTGCATAAAGCATCAGAGTTGTATCAGTTGCAGCAAGGGAGAAAAAAGGTAGAGAAATCTTAATAATAATTAAACTCACGGCAGGGACAGAACGGAGGGAGACGATCAATCAAACTATTTAAATATTTAAGATATAGGAACAGACTGTTTGGATCTCCCCTAGGGAGGCCCGCCTCACACTTTGAAAACCCCTGGCCTCGGCCATCTTATGTAGAGCAACAATTCTTTTTTTTCAGATCCCCAGTGAGTTCTTGAGGTGCCATGTTGAACTTCCAGTGACCAACAGCAAATTTAACACACTTGAGACCTTGTAACACTAACGACTCACATGACACCGGGAAGGGAAAATGGCTAATTGGACCCAATTAGGACATTTTCACTTAGGGGTGTCCTCACTTTTGTTGCCAGCGGTTTAGACATTAACGGCTGTGTGATGTGTTAGTTTGAGGGGACAGCAGATTTACACTGTTATACAAGCTGCACGCTCACTACTTTACACTGTTATACGAGCTGCACGCTCACTACTTTACACTGTTATACGAGCTGCACGCTCACTACTTTACACTGTTATACGAGCTGCACGCTCACTACTTTACACTGTTACACGAGCTGTACGCTCACTACTTTACACTGTTATACGAGCTGCACGCTCACTACTTTACACTGTCATACAAGCAGCACGCTCACTACTTTACACTGTTATACAAGCTGTACGCTCCCTACTTTACACTGTTACACAAGCTGCACGCTCACTACTTTACACTGTTACACAAGCTGCACGCTCACTACTTTACACTGTTATACGAGCTGCACGCTCACTACTTTACACTGTCATACAAGCAGCACGCTCACTACTTTACACTGTCATACAAGCAGCACGCTCACTACTTTACACTGTCATACAAGCAGCACGCTCACTACTTTACACTGTCATACAAGCAGCACGCTCACTACTTTACACTGTCATACAAGCAGCACGCTCACTACTTTACACTGTTATACAAGCTGTACGCTCCCTACTTTACACTGTTACACAAGC
>NC_060156.1:1027016-1034873 GCF_021292245.1 Micropterus dolomieu | reverse complement strand
GCACGCTCACTACTTTACACTGTCATACAAGCAGCACGCTCACTACTTTACACTGTCATACAAGCAGCACGCTCACTACTTTACACTGTCATACAAGCAGCACGCTCACTACTTTACACTGTCATACAAGCAGCACGCTCACTACTTTACACTGTTATACAAGCTGTACGCTCCCTACTTTACACTGTTACACAAGCTGCACGCTCACTACTTTACACTGTTATACAAGCTGCACGCTCACTACTTTACACTGTTACACAAGCTGCACGCTCACTACTTTACACTGTTACACAAGCTGCACGCTCACTACTTTACACTGTTATACGAGCTGCTCGCTACTTTACACTGTTATACAAGCTGCACGCTCGCTACTTTACACTGTTATACAAGCTGTACGCTCACTACTTTACACTGTTACACGAGCTGTACGCTCACTACTTTACACTGTTATACAAGCTGCACGCTCACTACTTTACACTGTTATACGAGCGGCACGCTCACTACTTTACACTGTTATACGAGCTGCACGCTCACTACTTTACACTGTTATACAAGCTGCACGCTCACTATTTTACACTGTTATACGAGCTGCTCGCTACTTTACACTGTTATACAAGCTGCACGCTCGCTACTTTACACTGTTATACAAGCTGTACGCTCACTACTTTACACTGTTATACAAGCTGCACGCTCACTACTTTACACTGTTATACAAGCTGCACGCTCACTACTTTACACTGTTATACGAGCTGTACGCTCCCTACTTTACACTGTTACACAAGCTGCACGCTCACTACTTTACACTGTTATACAAGCTGCACACTCGCTACTTTACACTGTTATACAAGCTGCACGCTCACTACTTTACACTGTTATACAAGCTGTACGCTCACTACTTTACACTGTTATACAAGCTGCACACTCGCTACTTTACACTGTTATACAAGCTGCACGCTCACTACTTTACACTGTAGCAGGGTAATTTCTTCAGTGTTGAAAGGGGTGGAATAATTTTTGTGAGATCCTGTAGATATTTGGCTAAGGAGCTGTGAGAAATCCACAGACTGTATAAAACATAAACTCCCTGACGGTTTCTGAAGGGCCATCTTGGCAAAGCCTGACTCGCCCTACTGTGTAGTCAATGCAAATTCCTGTTGGGCGGTACGCAGGAAAGTTGTTGTGTTGTGTTTTACCTCCTCTTCTCTGCTCCTCAGCTGCCTCCTGATCTCCTCTTTCTCCTGCAGCAGAGAGGAGCTCTGCTCCTCCTCGTCCTCCTCCTGCTGACAGTCAAACATTTAAATATCACGTATTTTCACTTTTCAAGAAGAGTTCCTTCAGACCTCCTCCTCCTGCTCACCTCTCCTCCTCCTCCTCTGTTCTCCTTGTCTGTTGTGGGGTCTCCCGTCCTCCTCCTCTGTCCGTCCATCTCCTCTCTCTCCTCCTCTCTCTCAGCAGACAGCGAGATGATCTGTGTTTTCTGCTCCTCCAACATGGCCGGCGTGGCTCTGACCCGGCTCAGCTCGGCCCGACTCTCCTCCACCTCCCTCCTCGTCTCCTCCACCCTGGACCTCCACTCCTTCTGCGTCTCCTCCTCTCTCTCCTTCAGCGCCTGGATTTCTTTCAGCTTCACCCTCTGCTCCTCCTCCATCTCTTCCACTCTGCTCCTCCACCACTCCTCAGTCGCCCTCCTCTTCTCCTCTGCCTCCTCCTTCGCCCGTCGAGCCTCCTCCAGCTCCTCCATCATCTCCTTCCTCCTCCTCTCCAGGGCCTTGGCTCTGGCTCTCAGCTCCTCCACCTCCCCTCTCTCCTCCTCCTCCCTCTCTCGCAGCACCTCCTCCCTGAAGGTCCGCAGGTTCTCCTCTCTGCCCTTCTCCACCTCCTCCTTCTTCTCCTTCAGAGCGCTCCTCAGTCGCTCCCCTTCTGCGTGGCTCTCCTGAGAAGAATGTTAAAGGAAAAGTCAGGGGGCGTTAGCCTAGCTTAGCATAAAGATTCAGAACAGGGGGGAACAGTTAGCAGTGCAGGAGGCGCTGTACCTGCAGGAGGAGCTTCAGCTGGGTCATCTCCTCCATAGCAGCCTTCAGACCCTCCTTCATCTGCCGCTTCTCCTCCTCCTTCTCCTTCACCTCCTGCCTGGCTCGCTCCCTGCTCTGACTCAGATCACACAGCTGAAACACAGAGAGAGAACATGCTAACATGCTAACATGCTAACAGGCCTGGATGTCCTGCTGTGGCCACCGTACCTGTGTTTTACAGTGTCAGAGGGATTTATGCCTTTTACATTCTGCATGTTTCGGTTCAATGTTTCCGTCATTAATATCTTTTCTTAACTGACTCGGTGAATTAAGGATTTATCTGGACCAAACCGGAGCTGGTGATCGTTGGAACAGTGACGTCACGCTAACAAAGACGTTTTGGTGAGTTTCACTTGGTTTCTGTCCAGTTTGAAGTGAGTGTTTTACGGTGCTCTGAGGCCTTTACGGTAAAATGACTGCACAATTAATGTAATCGCAATCACGCCGTCGTCACGTGCGATTACACAAAAAAACTGTGCGATTTAATAAAACGGTAAAAATGTGCGAGACGCTCTCCTGTGTTTTTTTTCTGTTTTACTTGCTATTGTTATTTGTAAGTTGAGAAATACACATTCTGAATGTCAGTATGTCTTGACAGGAGGGCGCAGCACCACCTGGTGGACCTAAACCAATCGAATCGCACCGTGACGCAGCCCTGCTCTCTGGAGCGACCTCTAGTGGCAGCGAGTGTGTTTACGTGAACGTCTGCGTACCCGACTCTGCAGGGAGCTCAGGTTCACCGCCATCACCTCCACGCTCTGCTGCACTCCTCTCAGCTCCTCCTGGGCCTCCTCCCTGCTCCTCCGCTCACTCTGCACCTCCTCTCTGAGAGCTGTCACCTCCTCCCTCCTCCTCTGCACCTCCTCTCTGAGAGCTGTCGCCTCCTCCCTCCTCCTCTGCACCTCCTCTCTGAGAGCTGTCGCCTCCTCCCTCCTCTTCTGCACCTCCTCTCTGAGAGCTGTCAGCTCCTCCTGGGCCTCCTCCCTCCTCCTCCGCTCACTCTGCACCTCCTCTCTGAGAGCGGTCACCTCCTTCTCTGTCCTCATTAACTTCTCTTGTCCCTGCTCCTTCTCCTCCTTTAGTACCTCCTCTGTGATGACTGTCAACTCATTCTTGGTTCTCTTCAGCTCCTCCTGTACCTCCTCCCTCCTCCTCTGCTCCTTCTGCACCTCCTCTCTGAGAACTGTCAGCTCCTCCTGTACCTCCTCCCTCCTCGTTTGCTCATTCTGCACCTCCTCTTTAAGAGCTGTCGCCTCCTTCTCTATCCTCATGAACTTCTCTTGTACCTGCTCCTTCTCCTTCTCCTCCTTTAGTACCTCCACTGTGATGACTGTCAACTCATTCTTGGTCCTCCTCAACTCCTCCTGTACCTCCTCCCTCCTCTTTAGCTCCTTCTGCACCTCCTCTCTGAGAGCTGTGACCTCCTCCTGTGCCTCACTCTTCTCCCTTTGTTTTGTGTCTACCTCCTCTCTAAGTACAGACACCTCCCTCTTGCTCCTCCTCAGCTCCTCCTGTACCTTGTCTTTGAGGACAGTCATCTCCTCCTTCTCCCTTTGTTCCTTTTTCACCTCCTCTCTGAGAGCTGTCACCTCCTTCTCTGCCCTCATTAACTTCTCTTGTCCCTGCTCCTTCTCCTCCTTTTGTACCTCCTCTGTGATGACTGTCAACTCATTCTTGGTCCTCATCAACTCCTCCTGTACCTCCTCCCTCCTCCTCTGCTGCTTCTGCACCTCCTCTCTAAGAGCTGTCACCTCCTTCTCTGTCCTCATTAACTTCTCTTGTACCTGCTCCTTCTCCTCCTTTAGTACCTCCTCTGTGATGACTGTCAACTCATTCTTGGTCCTCCTCAACTCCTCCTGTACCTCCTCCCTCCTCTTTAGCTCCTTCTGCACCTCCTCTCTAAGAGCTGTGACCTTCTCCTGTGCCTCACTCTTCTCCCTTTGTTTTGTGTCTACCTCCTCTCTAAGTACAGACACCTCCCTCTTGCTCCTCCTCAGCTCCTCCTGTACCTTGTCTTTGAGGACAGTCATCTCCTCCTTCTCCCTTTGTTCCTTTTTCACCTCCTCTCTGAGAGCTGTCACCTCCTTCTCTGCCCTCATTAACTTCTCTTGTCCCTGCTCCTTCTCCTCCTTTTGTACCTCCTCTGTGATGACTGTCAACTCATTCTTGGTCCTCATCAACTCCTCCTGTACCTCCTCCCTCCTCCTCTGCTGCTTCTGCACCTCCTCTCTAAGAGCTGTCACCTCCTTCTCTGTCCTCATTAACTTCTCTTGTACCTGCTCCTTCTCCTCCTTTAGTACCTCCTCTGTGATGACTGTCAACTCATTCTTGGTCCTCCTCAACTCCTCCTGTACCTCCTCCCTCCTCTTTAGCTCCTTCTGCACCTCCTCTCTAAGAGCTGTGACCTTCTCCTGTGCCTCACTCTTCTCCCTTTGTTTTGTGTCTACCTCCTCTCTAAGTACAGACACCTCCCTCTTGCTCCTCCTCAGCTCCTCCTGTACCTTGTCTTTGAGGACAGTCATCTCCTCCTTCTCCCTTTGTTCCTTTTTCACCTCCCCACTGAGAGCTGTCACCTCCTTCTCAGTCCTCCTCAGCTTCTCCTCTATCTTCTCCTTCTCCCTTTGTTCCCTTGCTACCTCCTCTTTGAGTACAGACACCTCCTCTTTCCTCCTCCTTAGCTCCTCCTGAGCAGTATCCCTCTCCCTCTGCACCTCCTCTCTGAGAGCTGTCACCTCCCTCTCCCTCCTTCTCAGCTCGACCGACAGTCCTGCCTTCTCCTCTTCCAGCTCCGTCACTCTGGACCTCCCTTTCTCCTGCACCAGGAGGTGCTGGCCTCTCTCAGCCTCCAATAATCTCCCTTGCTCCTCTTTTTCCTCCCTTAGTTCATCCTCCAACCTCTTCTTCTCCTCCTCTTTAATTCTCAGCACCTCCCTCTGTCCCTTGATTTCTTTCTCCTTCTCTATCAGTTCATCTTCCAACCTCCTCTTCTCCTCCCTCACCCTCCTCAAAACCTCCTCATCTCCCCTCCTCCCCTCCTCTGTCTTCTTCAGTTTGTTTTCCAGCCTCCTCTTCTCCTCCACTGTCGTCCTGAGCTCCTCTCTATGCTCCTGCGCCTCCTTTTCAATCTCTGCACATCTGTCCTGAAACCTGCTCCTCTCCTCCCTGGCTCTCCTCAGTGCCTCCCTCTCTTCCTCCCGCTCCTCCTCCACCTGCCTTACTTTCTCCTCCAGTTTCCCTTTCTCCTCCTCTAGCTCTGTCAGCTTGTTGTCCAGCCTCCTCCTCCTCTCCACCTCCGATCTCCTCAGCGCCTCCCACTCTCTCCCCTCCTCCCATTTCTCCTCCAGCGTGGCTCTCAGCTGCTGCACCTCCTCCCCTTGATCCTTCAGGATATGATTGAGTTTTTCCACCTCCCTAGCGCTTCGCTCTGCCTTCTCCCTCCACTCCTTCACCTCCTCCTCCATCCTGTCGCGGGCCTCCTCCCTCTCTCTGACTTTCCTCCTCGCTCCCTCGCTCTCGGCCCGGGCCTCCTGCAGCTCCCTGGCCTGGGAGGAGAACCTGTTGTCTTTCTCTCCTCCCTCCCTCCTCTCTTTCTCCAGGAGCGCCCGGGTTTCTTTCAGCAGCGCCTCCAGCTGCTCCGCCCTCGCCTCCTTTTGCTTCAGTTTGTCGTTCGCCTCCTGACACTCCCTCGCTCCCTCCTCCTCCTGCTCCTCCGCCAGCCTCAGGCACTCCTTCAGCTCCTCCACCTCCTCCTCCTTCTCCCTCACGGCGCTCATCTGTCGCTCCAGGCTACGTTCCTTCCGCTCCACCTCCTCCTTCACCTCCTCACACTCCTCCTTGGCCACATTCAACCTCACCTTCAGCAGCTCCACCTCCCCCAGCTTCTCCAACAGCCCCTCCTCCACCTCCTCCTTTTCGCCTCGCAGTCTCTCCTTCTCTCTTCTCTCCTCCTCTCTGCCTTCCTTCAGTTCAGAGTTTTCTTCTTTTAGTCTGTAAATCTCTTCCTCCACCTCATCCACCCTCCTCCTCCATCTCTCGACCTCCTCTTGTGCTTCACTCCTCAGTCGCTCCATCTCCTCCTCCCTCTCTTCCTTTTCTCTCTCTAATCTCTCCATCTGGTCGCAGAGCGCCTCAATCTCTCCGTTCCTCCTCACCTCCTCCTCTTTAAACCTAACCTCCGTCCTCTTCACCTCCTCCTCCATTCCCTCCGCCTGCTGTATTCTGTCCATCATGTGGCTGATTTGTGCCTCCTTCTCAGTCACCTCCTCCCTCAGTCTCTCCGCCTCTCTTAGTCTCTCCTCCTCCTCCTCTGTCAGTCCCTCTATGCGCCTCCTCAGCGCCTCCACCTCTCCGTCCCTCGTCCCCAGCTCCTCGCTCAGAGCCTCCCTCTCTCTCTGCCAGGCCTCCCTCTCCTCCTCCTTCTCCTTTTCCTCGTCCATCCTCCTCCTCCTCAGCTCCTCTGCCTCCTCCTTCAGCTTCTCCATCTCCTCTTTCAGCGCGTCCCTCTCCTCCTTCTCCTCGCTCCTCTCTCTCTCGTCTTCTCTCCTGGCCGACGCTCTCTCCAGCTCTCCTCTCAGACACTCGACCTCCCCTGCAGACAGAAAACAGGAGCACAAATTTACTCATTTTGCTTTTATCCAAAACAACATCAATACAGAATAATTAGAGTAAGTGACAACAGGTATTGCTAAAAGGAGCACGTTCGTTGGAGGAGCGCAGGGGCCCTGAAGGAATGTAAGCTTGTATTATGGAGTTTGGATTTTGATAGGTAGAGTTGTGTATCGTCTGCGTAGCAGTGGCAAGAGAAACTATGTGAGTGAATGATCGGCCCTAGTGAGGTGGTGTAAATTGAGATGAGAAGGGGCACTAGCACTGAGCCTTGGGGCCCCCCTGTGGAGAGGCAGTGGGAGGAGGATACTTGTCCTTGCAACAACATATTGTAGGAACGCCCAGAGAGGTAGAATTCCAACAACAGGAGTGGTTTGCCTGAGATGCCCATTGCTGAGACTTCAGATAGCAGGATCCTGTCATAGGTCAAGCCCGATAAGAACCGATTAGTAGTAATAGTTGTTGTTGTAGTTCTAGTAGCAGGCTAGAAGCTGCTGTAGTTCTAGTAGTAATAGTTGTAGTTCTAGCAATAGCCTAGTTGTTGTTCTAGTAGTATGCTAGTAGTTGTTGAAATTCTAGTAATAGCCTAGTAGTTGTGCAAGTAGTTGCTGTAGTTCTAGTAATAATAGTTGTAGTTCTAGTAGCAGGCTAGAAGCTGCTGTAGTTCTAGTAGTAATATTTGTAGTTCTAGCAATAGCCTAGTTGTTCTTCTAGTAGTATGTTAGTAGTTGTTGAAGTTCTAGTAAAAATAGTTGTAGTTCTAGTAGCAGGCTAGAAGCTGCTGTAGTTCTAGTAGTAATAGTTGTATTTCTAGTAATAGCCTAGTTGTAGTTCTAGTAGTAATAGTTGTATTTCTAGTAATAGCCTAGTTGTTGTTCTAGTAGCAGGCTAGAAGCTGCTGTAGTTCTAGTAATAATAGTTTTAGTTCTAGTAGCAGGCTAGAAGCTGCTGTAGTTCTAGTAGTAATAGTTGTAGTTCTAGTAATAGCCTAGTTGTTGTTCTAGTAGTATGCTAGTAGTTGTTGAAATTCTAGTAATAGCCTAGTAGTTGTGCAAGTAGTTTTTGAAGTTCTAGTAATAATAGTTGTAGTTCTAGTAGCAGGCTAGAAGCTGCTGTAGTTCTAGTAGTAATAGTTGTAGTTCTAGCAATAGCCTAGTTGTTGTTCTAGTAGTATGCTAGT
>NC_060156.1:1019226-1026996 GCF_021292245.1 Micropterus dolomieu | reverse complement strand
GTTCTAGTAGTATGCTAGTAGTTGTTGAAATTCTAGTAATAGCCTAGTAGTTGTGCAAGTAGTTTTTGAAGTTCTAGTAATAATAGTTGTAGTTCTAGCAATAGCCTAGTTGTTGTTCTAGTAGTATGCTAGTAGTTGTTGAAATTCTAGTAATAGCCTAGTAGTTGTGCAAGTAGTTGCTGTAGTTCTAGTAATAATAGTTGTAGTTCTAGTAGCAGGCTAGAAGCTGCTGTAGTTCTAGTAGTAATAGTTGTATTTCTAGTAATAGCCTAGTTGTAGTTCTAGTAGCAGGCTAGAAGCTGCTGTAGTTCTAGTAGTAATAGTTGTAGTTCTAGCAATAGCCTAGTTGTTCTTCTAGTAGTATGTTAGTAGTTGTTGAAGTTCTAGTAAAAATAGTTGTAGTTCTAGTAGCAGGCTAGAAGCTGCTGTAGTTCTAGTAGTAATAGTTGTATTTCTAGTAATAGCCTAGTTGTTGTTCTAGTAGCAGGCTAGAAGCTGCTGTAGTTCTAGTAATAATAGTTTTAGTTCTAGTAGCAGGCTAGAAGCTGCTGTAGTTCTAGTAGTAATAGTTGTAGTTCTAGTAATAGCCTAGTTGTTGTTCTAGTAGTATGCTAGTAGTTGTTGAAATTCTAGTAATAGCCTAGTAGTTGTGCAAGTAGTTTTTGAAGTTCTAGTAATAATAGTTGTAGTTCTAGTAGCAGGCTAGAAGCTGCTGTAGTTCTAGTAGTAATAGTTGTAGTTCTAGCAATAGCCTAGTTGTTGTTCTAGTAGTATGCTAGTAGTTGTTGAAATTCTAGTAATAGCCTAGTAGTTGTGCAAGTAGTTGTTGAAGTTCTAGTAATAATAGTTGTAGTTCTAGCAATAGCCTAGTTGTTCTTCTAGTAGTATGTTAGTAGTTGTTGAAGTTCTAGTAAAAATAGTTGTAGTTCTAGTAATAATAGTTGTATTTCTAGTAATAGCCTAGTTGTTCTTCTAGTAGTATGTTAGTAGTTGTTGAAGTTCTAGTAAAAATAGTTGTAGTTCTAGTAGCAGGCTAGAAGCTGCTGTAGTTCTAGTAGTAATAGTTGTATTTCTAGTAATAGTAGTTGTAGTTCTAGTAGCAGGCTAGTAGTTGTTGAAGTTCTAGTAAAAATAGTTGTAGTTCTAGTAGCAGGCTAGAAGCTGCTGTAGTTCTAGTAGTAATAGTTGTATTTCTAGTAATAGCTAGTTGTTGTTCTAGTAGCAGGCTAGAAGCTGCTGTAGTTCTAGTAATAGCCTAGTTGTTGTTCTAGTAGCAGGCTAGAAGCTGCTGTAGTTCTAGTAATAATAGTTGTATTTCTAGTAATAGCCTAGTTGTAGTTCTAGTAGCAGGCTAGAAGCTGCTGTAGTTCTAGTAGTAATAGTTGTATTTCTAGTAATAGCCTAGTTGTTGTTCTAGTAGCAGGCTAGAAGCTGCTGTAGTTCTAGTAATAGCCTAGTTGTTGTTCTAGTAGCAGGCTAGAAGCTGCTGTAGTTCTAGTAATAGCCTAGTTGTTGTTCTAGTAGCAGGCTAGAAGCTGCTGTAGTTCTAGTAGTAATATTTGTAGTTCTAGCAATAGCCTAGTTGTTGTTCTAGTAGTATGCTAGTAGTTGCTGAAGTTCTAGTAATAACAGTTTTAGTTCTAGTAGCAGGCTAGAAGCTGCTGTAGTTCTAGTAGTAATAGTTGTATTTCTAGTAATAGCCTAGTTGTTGTTCTAGTAGTATGCTAGTAGTTGCTGAAGTTCTAGTAATAATAGTTGTAGTTCTAGTAGCAGGCTAGAAGCTGCTGTAGTTCTAGTAGTAATATTTGTAGTTCTAGCAATAGCCTAGTTGTTCTTCTAGTAGTATGTTAGTAGTTGCTGAAGTTCTAGTAATAATAGTTGTAGTTCTAGTAGCAGGCTAGAAGCTGCTGTAGTTCTAGTAGTAATAGTTGTAGTTGTGCAACTGCGGCACACACATACAAATACTACTACTACTGCTGCCACTACTACTGCTGCCAGTACTACTGCTGACAGTAGTGTGTTACAGCTGATGTTCGTCACTGACCGTGTAGCGCCTCCTTGGCCTGCTGCAGAGCGTAGATGTGTGTCTGCAGCTGACACCTGTCCACCTCTGACTGGGAGAGCTGCTTCTGCTGCTGACTGAGCTGATGGTGGAGAGACACCGACAGAGACCTGCAGGAGAGAGAGAGAGAGCTCAGTGTATACACACCTGTACTCCTGTATTATGTCCTGAGGTGTGTTCCCTACCTGAGCTCCTGCAGCTCCTCCTGCAGCTGCTCCCTGTGTCTCTGCACACTGTCCTGCTCCTCTTGCAGCCTCCTGCTCTCTCTCTGCTGCTCCTCCTGCTGCCTGTCTCTCCTTCTCACCTCCTCCACCGCCTGACGCAGCTGCTCCTGTGCCTCCTTCAGCTCCCCGCACACAGAGGCATGCTGGGAGGACAGCTGAGGACCACACACACACATACATCATACATGACGCATCACACAGGTATGTCTCGCTGACACATGACTGTCACCTCCTCCTCTTTACCTCCTCCAGCTGACTTCCATCCCTCTCTCTCTCCTCCATCAGGGAGACCAACTGACTCTCCTTCTCCTCGATTACTCTCTCCATTGCTCTCTCACTTTCTCTCAGCTGACGGACAATGTCGTCCTCCGCCCCTCTCTGCGCTCTAAACAACAAAAAACATTTTAAAGGGTTTTAAATAGGATTATAGGGTTTAGGTTCAGGATTAAAGGTTTACGTTCAGGATTAAAGGGTTTATATTCAGAATTAAAGGATTTACATTCAGGATTAAACGGTTTATATTCAGAATTAAAGGATTTACATCCAGGATTAAAGGATTTACATCCAGGATTAAAAGAATTTACATCCAGGATTAAAAGGATTTACATTCAAGATTGAAGAATTTACGTTCAGAATTAAAGGATTTACATTCAGAATTAAAAGTTTATGTTCAGTACTGAAGGATTTACATTCAGGATGAATTGATTTACATTCAGGATTAAAGGGTTTACATTCAGGATTAAAGATTTACATTCAGGATTAAAGGATTTACATTCAGGATTAAAGTTTTATATTCAAGACTGAAGGATTTACATTCAGGATTAAAGGATTTACATTCAGGATTAAAGGTTTATATTCAAGACTGAAGGATTTACATTCAGGATTAAAGGGTTTACATTCAGGATTGAAGAATTTACGTTCAGAATTAAAGGATTTACATTCAGGATTAAAGATTTATATTCAAGACTGAAGGATTTACATTCAGGATTAAAGGGTTTACATTCAGGATTGAAGAATTTACGTTCAGGATTAAAGGGTTTACATTCAGGATTGAAGAATTTACATCCAGTACTAAAGGTTTACATTCAGGAGTAAAGGGTTTACATTTAGGAATAAAGGGTTTACATTTAGGAGTAAAGGTTTACATTCAGGATTAAGGGATTATAATCAGGATTAAAGGTCGTATTCCGGATTCAGGTACAAACGAAGTGTGGTGGAAGCCAAACTCACCTGAGCTGGCTGCAGTCCATGTTGAGGGTTTTGACCTCTCTCTGCAGAGAGCTGACCTCTGACCTCAGAGCCTGCAGCTGTGATTGGCTGTCTGACAGCTCGCACTCCAGCTGGAAACACACAAACAGACTAATGTGATGATCCTGCTCAGGAGCCTTTGAGCCAGGCAGTATCTCCCGACAGGTAAAGCGAACAGCGGTACCTGCAGCAACTGTTTGTTCAGCTCTCTCTTGTCTGAGGCCAGAGCCGAGTTCAGGGCGGCCATCTTGTCGAGAGCGTCACGTCCCTCCTCCACCTCCCGCTTCAACACGCACTCTGAGGACGAGAGACGCAACACACCCTCCCTGGACTGAAGGAGAGAGAGAGAAAGCATTTTACAAACAAATCCTTATTAAGAGATTGTCATATTATACTGATATCATGACTTTATGATATATACTGAATACATATTTCATATTTTGGCTTCTTCTGCTTCTCACAGACTTGTACTTGGTTAAAAACTGACTGTTGACCCTACATGGAAAACATGATTTACATCCTTCTGTTTTCATTAATAACTCCTGTGTAATGAACAGTGGTGGAGCCAAGTACATTTACTCAAGTGAAAGTAAAGTACAAGGACCTCACAACTGTACTTGAGTATTTCCATCTTCATTATCTGCTACTTTATACTTCTACTCCACTACGCTTATTCATTAATTTTAGTTACTTTGCAGATTCAGATTAATAATACACCATCTGTAATATTAGAAGATAAACCTTTACTGATCCGGGGGGAATTCACAAGTTACCCAGCCATGTAGGAAGTCATTAAAATGAGCTCCACCTTCAGCAGCTGCAGCATTAAAGCGATGAACACATGAAAGCATCAATTATTATAATCCAATATTCTAATATCTAATTCTGGATACATTTGTACAAAAGTAAGATTTTAAATGCTGACTTGTACTTCAAGTCAGTGCTGGGCAATAAAACAATAATGATAATTTTCGCAATATAACTTTCCCCCAATAACAATATAACAAATGTCCAATATATCGTTAATACATATTTTAATTAAATACGAATTAGCACATAATTTTTATATTAATATTTTTGTTTTTTTGAGGAATAGGGATGCAAATAGATTTAGATTTGTAAGTTGATCCACTGTTTGGCATCAAGTGTCACATTCTGACCAGAAAGAAAAGTTTCACCGCTCACTTAACCAGCTGGCCCTTAAATTTTCATTCAGGGGCAAAAATCAGCCTTTAAACTTGAAAGAAATAATGAGTTGACATTTATCGTGATAATTTTCGATATCGAATGATATGAAATGTCATATTTTTCTATCAACATTTTTGGCCGTATCGCCCAGCCCTGGCTGCGTCCACCACAGCTAATGAAGTGTTCCCGTGTACCCGTCACGTCCCCGTCCTCTTAATCTTCTTCACTGCTGACTTTAAACTGCTTTAACGTGTTTGAATCAGAAACCTCACCTTCTGCAGGGCGTCTCTGGCGTCGGCGGCCTCTTCTTCTGCTCTCTGTCTGTCCAGCTGCTGCCTCTCCAGCGCCCCCTACAGGGAGACCGAGCAGAGAGAAGGAGACTGTTTCAGGAGAACGAACAGAAGGAAGAATCTTTCTGTCAGCGAACAGTAAGAATCGACAGTAACTCACTAAAGGCTGGTTTCTCACCTTCAGAGCGTGGAGCTCCAGACGCTGCAGAGTTTCTCTCTCAGTCAGCTGGACGCTCTCCAACAGCTCCGTTTCAACTCTGCAACAAAACCAGTTCAGCATCCGGTGGATTAAACAGCAACGCGACTCCGACCCCTGGTCACCACCGAGACCAGGAAGCCTCCTTCCCCCCGTCAGTCCCAGCAGAACGCCGTGAGGCTTGCACACAACCTGATCAGTCTAATCCAGCCCTGGCGAGGGACCGTGTTGTATCCCCTTCTGTGTTATTACGGCGATCCAACCAACATTAAATCTGGTCTCTGTTATTTATGGGTTAGTGTGTGTTTGTAGGAGTTGAGTTGGTTTTAAGTTCTTAATTTTGTCTAACAGTCGCAGGCAAATAGCTTCTTTTTGCTAAAAATTTTCCAACTAAAAGGGTTTTAAAGGATAATTTCTGTATTTTTTAACCTGCTGTGCAGCAGATGCTGCAGCCGGCAGCTCAACCGGCTGTATTCACAGAAAGGTCTTCTTGTTGCCACGACAGGCTCAGATTGTTGCACCAGGTGTCTGATAACATCATGGAAAGGATCCCTACGAGGGACTCCTGGTGAAACTGAAGTCTCACTCTGAAATCTGGTTAGAGGCGAGTTGTTGCAGGAAGACGCCGGTGGAACGTTAGGAAAGCTCCTCTACGTACACAACAAACTCCTCCCCCTCGTTTCCACCGGCGTCTTCCTGTTGTCCCGTTATAGATAGAAAATTACCTTTTGATCTTGACATAATGGAGCGAAAGCAAAGTTTGGACCCATAGCTTCTCAGTTTTAGAGTTTATGTTCAGGATTACAGATTTAGGTTGCACATCGCTCCTCCTAACACGGAAGCTGTGAAATGTTTTCATTCAGTTTTAAAGCCTCTGAACGTGAAGTGTGTCTCTATAACATTATATATGCTTCACTAAATAAGCACCGCTAATCTCTGATTGGTGCACAGACACACATGACATCATGTTTTCCATCCACTCTGAACCAGTAAAACGAGAAAACGGACACATAGAAAGTGGAATAACCAAACTCTTCTTTGTCGGATCCGTGGCTCAGACGCCGAGCAGGAAACTGTCTCGTCAGTTTGTCCCAGCAGTATATCACAGTCTTTATTAATAATATCATTATTAATCCTGAAGCACGACCGGGACGAGCAGCAGAACATGGATGGATTGATGGATAAATCTTAATGTGTTTTGAAGCGTCTGGATCAGCAGCACTGAGGATGATTTATAACTACTGTTGCTGATCATGACGAGCTGGGAAACACCTGCAGGGTTTAAATGAATACCGTCTGTGTGTCTCCGTCTCCAGCTGTCTGCTCCTCTCCTCCTGTCGGTCCCTCTCCCTCCTCAGACGCTCGTTTTCCCTCTGAAGCTCCTCCTCCCTCCGCTGCACCTCGTCCACCTGCAGGCGCAGCGAGGACGCCGCCTCCCGCTCCCTGAGATGCACACACATTACAGTGATTACTGCGGTGCGGTGAATATTTAAAATACACTAGAACTTGGCTCAAGCTTGTTTCTAATAAACTGCACATCCTGGTCTCAACACTAGATGTCGCTGTCATCTTCAACAACTGTTTGACCTATAAGATCGATTATTAGTCAATCAAAACATTTGCTATAAAAACGTGGAGGAACCGAAAAGACAGAAGTTTCTGAGTTTGGCCGTGACTTGTTAGATTTTCTATAACTTTAACCTTTGTGGTTAGAAATATAATCATCGCACAGCTGACTGCAGATATTTAAATGAAAAGGTTTCCCTTTAAATGAATGCTGGAAATGTTCATTTTGAGTCTGCAGGTGTGTTCAGAGAGACTTCAGGTGTGGCCTTCAGAATCAAAGTGGATCAATCTGTACTTTGGTATCGGTCTCACTCGCTGAATAAAAGCACAGGCTGATGACTGAAGGAGAAATAAGGGACAATATATACAGTAAATTAATAAAATATATCTCACATTAGTCCTGCAGAGGCTGCATGTTCCTGCTGCCTCACCTCTCTGCCAACACAACAGTGTGCTACCTTTCAAATGTGCAGCACAAAGCCTCAGGTAATCAACACACCTCTTTATTCATCACCTGCTGACTGAGCGTGTGTGTGTGTGTACCTGCTCAGTGTTTGTGTGTGTGTACCTGCTCAGTGAGTGTGTGTGTACCTGCTCAGTGAGTGTGTGTGTACCTGCTCAGTGAGTGTGTGTGTACCTGCTCAGTGAGTGTGTGTGTACCTGCTCAGTGTTTGTGTGTGTGTACCTGCTCAGTGAGTGTGTGTGTACCTGCTCAGTGAGTGTGTGTGTACCTGCTCAGTGAGTGTGTGTGTACCTGCTCAGTGTTTGTGTGTGTGTACCTGCTCAGTGAGTGTGTGTGTACCTGCTCAGTGAGTGTGTGTGTACCTGCTCAGTGAGTGTGTTTGTGTGTACCTGCTCAGTGAGTGTGTTTGTGTGTACCTGCTCAGTGAGTGTGTGTGTACCTGCTCAGTGAGTGTGTGTGTACCTGCTCAGTGAGTGTGTGTGTACCTGCTCAGTGAGTGTGTGTGTGTGTGTGTACCTGCTCAGTGAGTGTGT
>NC_060156.1:1015016-1019126 GCF_021292245.1 Micropterus dolomieu | reverse complement strand
TGTGTGTGTGTACCTGCTCAGTGTTTGTGTGTGTGTGTGTGTGTGTGTGTACCTGCTCAGTGTTTGTGTGTGTGTGTGTACCTGCTCAGTGTTTGTGTGTGTGTACCTGCTCAGTGAGTGTGTGTGTACCTGCTCAGTGAGTGTGTGTACCTGCTCAGTGTTTGTGTGTGTACCTGCTCAGTGAGTGTGTGTACCTGCTCAGTGTTTGTGTGTGTACCTGCTCAGTGAGTGTGTGTGTGTGTGTGTACCTGCTCAGTGAGTGTGTGTTTGTGTACCTGCTCAGTGTTTGTGTGTGTGTGTACCTGCTCAGTGTTTGTGTGTGTGTGTGTACCTGCTCAGTGTGTGTGTGTGTGTGTGTACCTGCTCAGTGTGTGTGTGTGTGTGTACCTGCTCAGTGTGTGTGTGTGTGTGTGTGTGTACCTGCTCAGTGTGTTTGTGTGTGTGTGTGTGTGTGTACCTGCTCAGTGTGTCCACAGTGTGTGTGAGCTCCAGCTGTGTGTGTTGTGTGTGTGCGTGCAGCTGCTGGTTGTCGTCCTCCAGCTGTTTCAGTCGGCGCTGCAGAGCCGCCTTCTCCTCGCCGAGCCGCCGTAGAGATAGCTCCGCCCCCTGACACACACACACAGGTTAGTTAGCACCTCCTCGACCTCCGAGCTCAGGAGGAGCCGCTGCTGCCTCACTGACCTGCAGCTCCTCGTGTCTCCACTGCAGGGAGCTCTCAGCATGAGACAGGACGGACAGCAGGGAGGACAGGTCCAGACCCAGGACGCCGTCTGAGGAGACGCACACAGACCGGCTGCTGCTGCTGCTGCTCAGGACTCTGGACTGAAGACAGACACACAGTGACCTCTGACCTCAGTGACCTCTGACCTCTCTCCATCATTAACACTCACCAGCTTGATCACAGCTTGACTGACAGACTGCAGGCTCCTCTCTGTTTCCCTTAGTCTCTCTACCTCTCTCTCTCTCTCCTCCCTCTGCCTGTCCTCCACCTGCAGCGAGCGAGAGAGCTCCGCAACCCTGAGAGAGAGAGAGAGAGAGAGAGAGAGAGAGAGAGAGAGAGAGAGAGTCAGACAGGTGTTCTGCAGGTAGACAGTCTGAAGAGGCCTCTCTGCTGGGGGGACCCTGGACCTGTTTCCACAGGGTCTTGATTATATTCAGGATCAGGTGTTTACATGGACCATAAGAAACCTGGTTCTTCAGATCCCTGTTCACCTGGCTCTGACAGGATCCAGGTGTCTGTGTGCAGGTGAGCCACGACCTTCTATCCCAACAAGGGATGATCAGAAACCTGGATCAGGTGTTTACATGCCACAGCGTCCTGGTTTCTATCAGTGTACTACAATATCCAGGTTTCTCAAAACCACGATAAGACGAGGTGCAAAACATAACCAGGACCCCCCCAAAACCAGATCATAACAGTAAGTGAGGCGTAAACAGAATATCTTCCAGGAAAGAGGATTCATGGTGACGAGTAGACGTACAGATGTGGACGGACCACATGATCCGGTTCGTTGGAAGCAGACTGAAGCTTTAAAGATTAGTTTCCAGGAGTTAGGGAGTAAATAAATAAATCTGTAAATACAGTAGTTATAATCAAGCCTTTAGTGTCTCAGAGGGAGCGGTGTGTTATGTCACTTGAATCGTTGAAGACTAACAAAACTGCATTGTGGGTAATGTAGGCGGCAGGTGTTTGGCAAAGTCAGGATGTCTCTGGTTCTGTTGCATCGACGATCCTGCTGACTGATCCAGCCCGGAGACAAGAGATATTGATTGACCGAGACAAAATGATTGATTGATAGATCTGGCCTCAGGAAGAAGTGAGCTAACTACTAGTTAGCACGCCAGCTAGCTCAGCCACTAAGCATGAAGCTAACGCTAACAAAAAGCACAAAGAAGAAGAAGAAGGACTTACCGTTCATTCAGCTGCAGAACTTTGGTCTCATGAAGAAGCTTCAACTCTGAAATCTCTCGCTGCTCCTCCTCCTCCTCCTCCTCCTCCTCCTCCTTGATCTCCAGCTCTCCCAGACTCAAAGTTCCCAGGCTGGAGGAGGAGATGAGGGGAGGAACAGCCGGCGAGGAATCCGGAGGAGGATGAACCATGGTGGAGGACAGAGGAGGATGAGAGGAGGAGGAAGGTTTGTCGGGAGGAGCGCTGAGCCTCAGGGAGGAGGAGACAGAGTCGCAGCTGGAGAGGAGAGAGGAGGAGAGACGAGAGAACTCCGCCCTCAGCTGCCACAGGTCCCTACAGACAGAAGAGGCGGTCAGCTCGTCACAGGTTAACGCCTCCTACAGGGTAACGATCAGCTTCGTACCAGAGCTACAGACCTGTCGGCGGCCGTTCTGACGGTGTGACAGTGTCGCCTCAGAGCGACCACAGACCTCCAGACCGACAGCAGCCGAGCCTGCTGCTGACCCACGTGACCGGACCGACACTGGAAACACACACACACACACACACTTCAGTCTAAAGAAAGAAAATCATCATCATCATCATCTCCTCCAGAGGAGTAAAACCAAACTGCACACCTCCCGCTCTCTCTGCCAATCATCTTCTTTCTGCTCCGCCTCCTCCACAGCTGTTGTCCAATCAGATGTCAGCTTCTGGAGGTCCTCCCTCAGGGCCTGGTTGGCCTGCTCTGATTGGCTGAGCCGCTCCCGGAGGAGAGCGTTTGTGTCGGCCAGACTGACTGACCTGAAGACACACACACACACACACACACACACACACTTACATTTATTCATTTAGCTGACGCTTTTATCCAAAGCGACTTCCAGCTGCTGTACATGTCAGAGGTCGCACGCTCAGGAGCAACGAGGGGTTAAGTGTCTTGCTCAGGGACACAAAGGTGGATGTCTCACAGTGAACCTTATCCACTGCGCCATCACCGCCATCACACACACACAGGTGAGACTAACACACACACACACACACACACACCTCTGTTGTTCCTCCTCCAGCCTGATGAGGGCGCTCTCCAGAGAGTCACTGTGTTCATCTCTGATCCTCCTCTACAACACAAAACATCACAACTAGTACAGTAACACCAACGTCTGTACTACTGCAGTAGCAGCAGTATTGCAGCAGTACTGCTGTAGTATTGCTGTAGTACTGCTGTAGTATTGCTG
The DNA here is from genome assembly GCF_021292245.1 of Micropterus dolomieu. Classification (NCBI taxonomy): domain Eukaryota; kingdom Metazoa; phylum Chordata; class Actinopteri; order Centrarchiformes; family Centrarchidae; genus Micropterus; species Micropterus dolomieu. Next base: position 1,016,000 of record NC_060156.1, on the reverse strand, counting down.
TAGTACTGCTGTAGTATTGCTGTAGTACTGCTGTAGTATTGCTGTAGTATTGCTGTAGTACTGCTGTAGTATTGAAGCAGTATTGCAGCAGTACTGCTGTAGTATTGCTGTAGTATTGCAGCAGTACTGCTGTAGTATTGCTGTAGTATTGCAGCAGTATTGCTGTAGTACTGCTGTAGTATTGCTGTAGTACTGCTGTAGTATTGCTGTAGTACTGCTGTAGTATTGCTGTAGTACTGCTGTAGTATTGCTGTAGTATTGCTGTAGTACTGCTGTAGTATTGAAGCAGTATTGCAGCAGTACTGCTGTAGTATTGAAGCAGTATTGCAGCAGTACTGCTGTAGTATTGCTGTAGTATTGCAGCAGTATTGCAGCAGAACTGCTGTAGTATTGCTGTAGTACTGCTGTAGTATTGCTGTAGTACTGCTGTAGTATTGCTGTAGTACTGCTGTAGTATTGAAGCAGTATTGCAGCAGTACTGCTGTAGTATTGCTGTAGTATTGCAGCAGTACTGCTGTAGTATTGCAGCAGTATTACAGCAGCACTGCTGTAGTATTGCTGTAGTATTGAAACAGTATTGCAGCAGTACTGCTGTAGTATTGCAGCAGTATTACAGCAGTACTGCTGTAGTATTGCTGTAGTATTGAAACAGTATTACAGCAGTACTGCTGTAGTATTGCTGTATTATTGAAACAGTATTACAGCAGTACTGCTGTAGTATTGCTGTAGTATTGAAACAGTATTACAGCAGTACTGCTGTAGTATTGCAGCAGTACTGCTGTAGTATTGCTGTAGTATTGCAGCAGTACTGCTGTAGTATTGCAGCAGTATTGCAGCAGAACTGCTGTAGTATTGCTGTAGTACTGCTGTAGTATTGCTGTAGTACTGCTGTAGTACTGCTGTAGTATTGAAGCAGTATTGCAGCAGTACTGCTGTAGTATTGCTGTAGTATTGCAGCAGTACTGCTGTAGTATTGCTGTAGTA
>NC_060156.1:1001198-1014916 GCF_021292245.1 Micropterus dolomieu | reverse complement strand
AGCAGTATTGCAGCAGTACTGCTGTAGTATTGCAGCAGTATTACAGCAGTACTGCTGTAGTATTGCTGTAGTATTGAAACAGTATTACAGCAGTACTGCTGTAGTATTGCTGTAGTATTGAAACAGTATTACAGCAGTACTGCTGTAGTATTGCTGTAGTATTGAAACAGTATTGCAGCAGTACTGCTGTAGTATTGCTGTAGTACTGCTGTAGTATTGAAGCAGTATTGCAGCAGTACTGCTGTAGTATTGAGCAGTATTGCAGCAGTACTGCTGTAGTATTGCTGTAGTATTGCAGCAGTACTGCTGTAGTATTGCAGCAGTATTACAGCAGTACTGCTGTAGTATTGCTGTAGTATTGAAACAGTATTGCAGCAGTACTGCTGTAGTATTGCTGCAGTATTACAGCAGTACTGCTGTAGTATTGCAGCAGTATTACAGCAGTACTGCTGTAGTACTGCTGTAGTATTGCAGCAGTACTACAGCAGTACTGCTGTAGTACTGCAGCAGAGTCTGACCTCGGTGTTGAGCAGCTGTGTGTGCTCCTCCTGCAGCTGCAGCTCCACATGTTGACATCGGTCTCTGTACTCCAGAACCTGCAGACGTCGGGGGAAAGTACAGAAACTCTGACGCAGTTCTGAACGTCGTCTTTCAAAAGATTCATTATTTTTTTATCAATGAAAAAATAATAATACGACGATCAATAAGAGTAGAAGTACTGATACAACACCCATGCATCCATCTGATTAATAAAGTAAAGCTGAAACGATTAGTTTATTAATCGATCTCATCGCAGTTTTATCTGTCAACTATTATGATAATCAGTAAATGTTTAAATATCTATCAGGGTCATCGAGACATTTGACTCTTGAAACATTTGGCTTTGTCCCAATTTTAGGACATTTCATAAATTAAACAATTAACATGACCCTTGAGCCCTCGCTGCTCGGGAGGCGTGCGACTTCTGACATGTCATCAGCATATTAACATAAAATGACCTGAAATGACCGACTTTAAACTCTCACTCTCAAAGTCTCACCTTGTTCTGCAGTCGGTGGATGAGCAGAGCCTGTCTGGCCTCCCTCTCTCTCCCCTCCCTCACCCTCCTCCTCCACTCCCTCTGCTCACCCTCCACCTGCAGAGAGAGGGCGAGCGAGGGAGACACTGACTGGCGCAGCTGGAGAGAGAGAGAGAGATTTAATGGTTTGATTCACCCTGATCATCATCATCACCTCCTCCTCCTCCTCCTCCTCACCCTGTCTTTCAGAGCTCTGCTCCTGGACTCCAGCTCCTCTCTCTCCGCTCGACTCTCCGCCAGCTCCTCCTGCAGACGACACACTTCCCGTTTAAGCTCCGCCTTCTCCTGCTGCCACCCAATCAGCAGCTGCGGCTCCATGCTGACAGGTCGACCTCTGAGACTCTGTGAAAATTACATTTTTATTATTTACTCTGAGTCTGTTCGTAGTACATTAACTCAAGTACTTTACCTAAATATAAATTACTTCTACTGCACCACATCTCAGAGGGAAATACTTTTACTTCCCTACATTTATCTGACAGCTTCAGTAACTTCACACAAAACACCTGAAGAGTTTATAAAATCTGACGTTTGGCTATAAATTAAACTCCAACAGCTGAAATGATTAGCTGGTTAATAAAACAGTCAAGCTCTGATTCTGCCAAAACACAGATGACCTACACAGCCTGCTGCACCTGAACACATCCCCTGAACAATGTTTAAAAACAAACCAATAAAGAGAAGCCGTTTCTGTCAATTCAAATTCATATCAGCTTTTTTGGCGTGAATGTTTAACAACAGTGTTGCCAAAGCTGGATATAAATTACATAACAATTCATTTTATACATTTCTTTAAATAAGTAAATAAAACAGTAAAATTTGTGTTTGTGTGTTAATAAAAAAATAATAAAAAATATATAAAATATACAAATTCCGTAAAAATAAATATTAAAAATAAAAGTAAATAAATAAAACAGTAAGCGTGTGTGTGCTAATAATATATTAAAAAATAATATAAATTTAATAAATGAAACAGTCACATGTGGGTGTTATTATAATAACATATTAAAAATTAAAAATAATTAAATGAAACAGTCACATGTGGGTGATATTATAATAATATATTAAAAATTTAAATTAAATAAATGAAACAGTCACATGTGGGTGTTATTATAATAATATATTAAAAATTTAAATTAAATAAATGAAACAGTCACATGTGGGTGTTATTATAATAATATATTAAAAATTTAAAATAAATAAATGAAACAGTCACATGTGGGTGTTATTATAATAATATATTAAAAATTAAAATAATTAAATGAAGCAGTCACATGTGGATGTTATTATAATAATATATTAAAAATTAAAATTAAATAAATGAAACAGTCACATGTGGGTGTTATTATAATAATATATTAAAAATTTAAAATAATTAAATGAAACAGTGACATGTGGGTGTTATTATAATAATATATTAAAAATTAAAATATTTAAATGAAACAGTCACATGTGGGTGTTATTATAATAATATATTAAAAATTAAAATTAAATAAATGAAACAGTCACATGTGGGTGTTATTATAATAATATATTAAAAATTTAAAATAATTAAATGAAACAGTGACATGTGGGTGTTATTATAATAATATATTAAAAATTAAAATATTTAAATGAAACAGTCACATGTGGGTGTTATTATAATAATATATTAAAAATTAAAATTAAATAAATGAAACAGTCACATGTGGGTGTTATTATAATAATATATTAAAAATTTAAAATAATTAAATGAAACAGTGACATGTGGGTGTTATTATAATAATATATTAAAAATTAAAATATTTAAATGAAACAGTCACATGTGGGTGTTATTATAATAATATATTAAAAATTAAAATTAAATAAATGAAACAGTCACATGTGGGTGTTATTATAATAATATATTAAAAATTTAAAATAATTAAATGAAACAGTGACATGTGGGTGTTATTATAATAATATATTAAAAATTAAAATATTTAAATGAAACAGTCACATGTGGGTGTTATTATAATAATATATTAAAAATTAAAATTAAATAAATGAAACAGTCACATGTGGGTGTTATTATAATAATATATTAAAAATTTAAAATAATTAAATGAAACAGTGACATGTGGGTGTTATTATAATAATATATTAAAAATTAAAATATTTAAATGAAACAGTCACATGTGGGTGTTATTATAATAATATATTTTAAATTAAAATAATTAAATGAAACAGTCACATGTGGGTGTTATTATAATAATATATTAAAAATTAAAAATAATTAAATGAAACAGTGACATGTGGGTGTTATTATAATTATATATTAAAAATTAAATAAATGAAACAGTGACATGTGGGTGTTATTATAATAATATATTAAAAATTTAAAATAATTAAATGAAACAGTGACATGTGGGTATTATTATAATAATATATTAAAAATTAAAATAATTAAATGAAACAGTTACATGTGGGTGTTATTATAATAATATATTAAAAATTTAAAATAATTAAATGAAACAGTGACATGCGGGTGTTATTATAATAATATATTAAAAATTAAAATATTTAAATGAAACAGTCACATGTGGGTGTTATTATAATAATATATTAAAAATTAAAAATAATTAAATGAAACAGTGACATGTGGGTGTTATTATAATAATATATTTTAAATTAAAATAATTAAATGAAACAGTCACATGTGGGTGTTATTATAATAATATATTAAAAATTAAAAATAATTAAATGAAACAGTGACATGTGGGTGTTATTATAATTATATATTAAAAATTAAATAAATGAAACAGTGACATGTGGGTGTTATTATAATAATATATTAAAAATTTAAAATAATTAAATGAAACAGTGACATGTGGGTATTATTATAATAATATATTAAAAATTAAAATAATTAAATGAAACAGTTACATGTGGGTGTTATTATAATAATATATTAAAAATTTAAAATAATTAAATGAAACAGTGACATGCGGGTGTTATTATAATAATATATTAAAAATTAAAATATTTAAATGAAACAGTCACATGTGGGTGTTATTATAATAATATATTAAAAATTAAAAATAATTAAATGAAACAGTGACATGTGGGTGTTATTATAATAATATATTTTAAATTAAAATAATTAAATGAAACAGTGACATGTGGGTGTTATTATAATTATATATTAAAAATTTAATAAATGAAACAGTGACATGTAAGTGTTTAATATTGTATTGTATTATGTATTTAATTTAAAAAAAATCTGTATCTGTAAAATGAGTAGAATTATTTATCAGTGTGGTTGTCCTCAGTTTGTGGGAGTCGCTAATAAACAGGACGATTTGGATTTAGGGACCTGTCGCTATGACAACAGCTCAACGCTAATCCAGGTCAACACCCTGAACAGACTGTGCTGAGAGTCCAGGTGGACAAAATAACAGAGACACCTGTCCAACAAGTGACAATTAGCTTGTGTTCAGTGTTTAATCCTGCACATCTCACCTGGCAGCGGCTGCTCGCAGGTTCGAGACCCGGACAGAACCGGTTCCAACTACGACTGATGTGAAACTGCTGCAGAGAAGCGGTTCATTAGAGAATAACCCGGGATAAACTTTAGCGCAGCTCCCGTTAGCTCCCGCTAGCTCCCGTTAGCATGCTAACAGCAGGGGAACAAACGGAAGCGAAGGTGAAGTTCGTACCTGCTGCTGCGCGAGCTGCTCTCACAACCCGCCAAACAACGACGAACATTGAAACACTTTAAAAAGTTCAACTGAGCAAACGGACCCGTAAACACGCACATGTAGGTGTTCATGGACAAACCTGCTGCTGTTAGCACTTTCAAACCGGGAACCCGACCTTTCACCCCGGAGACCGGAAACAGCTTAAAGCCAAACAGCGACACCTGGCGAGAAACAAACACACAGCAACACACATATTCTGCTAAACTAGAAATATTAGAGAAGTTCAATTCAAATAAAGTGAGTAAGTAACCTACAACACAGATAACAGCGAGAAAACACTTCATTAAATAGAGAAGAAAACCAAGTAAAATCAGGAAAGGCTCCGTAACAAAAGTCTGTTTCAAGAAGGGGTTTAAAGGTCCAGCTGCAGTTTTTAGGAGGCTCTACTGACAGAAATGCAATGAAGTACGTATTCAGCTTTCTTATTTCAGTGCACACGGTAATGGAAGTGGCTCAAGGTGACATTTTATGCTCTTCTGTTATTTTCTGTTATTTCTATAATGTTACACAGATGTTTAAGCTTTAAACAATGAGGTAAATGATCGTGATGATTTCTCTTGAAATTGGGTTGTTCAGATGAAAGTATTGTTATTCATCACGTAGGAACGATCATCAGTCGCCCATCCTGAGATCCGCTGGTCTCTTCACAATAAAGAACTCTGAATGTTTCTTTTCTTGACTATAAAACAATTAAATTAACACGTGCGTTCAAAATAGCCACAATATATTTGTAAATGATGTAATTAATTTGTTTGTTTTTGTTTATTGGCTGTGGGTCAGATGAGGTCTGATGTTTGTTTAAGTGTTCTGGTTTCCACACTGGATTTTCTACCTGCTGTTCTTCATGTAGCTAACAGCCGACTCTGTGATCTGTAGTCCCATTTAGAGCGCCGGTAATCTGGATTTGGTGTGACACATTCATCTATAACCGATCAGAGTCCTGATGCAGAATCCAGGAGGAGCAGTAAGAAACAGACCGACGTGCAAAACAAGATGAACCACCATATTCAGAATAATAAATTCAGCCTTAGGTAACGAACACAACACAAGTAATTCATTAATATCACATGTTTATGTGTATAGTTTTATTTTTCATCTTACTCATGAACATTAATAATTTCAGACACACTTTATTAAATGTATTTCATAACAAATCTCCACATACAGAAATATTAATATTCAGTTTTAATCTGCAGCAGCTGACCTGCAGGACAAAAGCTTTTCTTTGGTTTTACAGAAAGACGCTGCATCACATGACGATCAGATTCAAAAGTAATCTGATCGGATTGGATCAAATCTGGAAAAATGGGTTGTTCAAAAGAAAAAAAGGATTCTGAAATGTGATCAGATCACCTGATCCAGTCCTGGCTGCGATCTGGATCAAACCTTTTTAGTAGGATTGGGATCCTTTGATCCAAAAACATCAGGATTATTTCAGTAACAAAATGTCAGAAAACTTTTCCAAACAATATAACATTTTATTTTGTAGGAGTCTATATACAGATTTATTTATATTTTGCACCTGATTTGTTTTAATATACAGTGATAAAGTCGACGTGACCTTCAAGCCTTTCAGTACAGTAAAAATAAATAATAATGTATTTAATTTCAACCAACCAATTTATTTTACTCTGTTTCCATTTGAAAGCCGTGTAAAATAATTCAGTCGGTTTTAAATAAACCTTTGTAAGGACGAGCATCTTGCTGTGCAAAGAGTTTTCAAGTTCAGCTTCGACAAGCCGTCCTGACAGAGCTGAGCTCTGATTGGCTGGAACGTCATGTGGCACCTGTCGTAGCTTATTAGCTGCGTGTCAGAGCAGAATCTGTCACAGAGGCGTTACTGCGTCTTCTTTGTCCTTCCTTCTCATTTCAAAAACATTTTCTCTCATTGAAAAGGTTTTCTATGACCACTCGAGGGCGCCGTCCCCTTCAGCAGGGCTTAACACGAGCTGACCTTTTTAAATAAGCACATCTAAATGAGCCCTGAGGAGCACGCAGCTGGAACAAAACGCCAGCAGGATCTTCATCCACCGGCTGAAGCTGTGAAGCACCTCAGGATGTGAAGGTGCGTCCACACACAGCGCGCAGCGAGGCCGATTACACACAACCAACAGACGCGAATTCCTGCCGGGCCGTGAGTTGAAAACATATTTTATATAAAGAAATACTCTGCTGAGTGACGGCGAGCAGTCCGGCCGGATTCTGCTCTATACGGAGGTGTTTACCAGCTGGAAGAGCTCAGAGTAACTGCTTTTATTTAATTGAAATTATTCATTGTGATTTTTGTGGATTCACTCGTGCTTCTCAACCTGTCACCGAGTTGCTCTGTGATCGCTTCTCCTGAATATCGTTGTACTTAACTGTAAAATAAGTTAGCACAGCCCTGATCGATCTGAACTCCATTCAGAAAACAAGCATTTTAACGGTTGTTTGCTCGTCATCCTGCTGACAGAGTTGACAAAGCAGGACTCAATATTATTAACAAATCGGCATCATTTGATCTGTTTACTGCAACTAAATCACAGCAAAATGTTTATTTGTAATAAACTCAGGAGGAGGTAAACAAGAAGTTGTTTTGATTGGATTGAGGCCCCGGATGGAGGCGAGGAACTCTGTAAAGTCGAACTGCTTTCTAAAGAGGCAGCTCCTCAGAGGCTCTGCAGCTGCAGCACGGAGTTTCTTTCAGTAGGTCCTGAGTCTGAAGACCTTGCTGAGCCTGGAGGTGGCGCTGGAGTAGACCAGGAAGGAGCCTTCGTCGGTGCTGAAGTGCTCCCAGTCTCTGCAGCCGAACGTCGGCAGACTGTGAACCGGAACGAAGCCCTCGTAACCCTGCCACCTGAAAACACAAGACACGCAGAGGTAAAGACCTGCAAACGCACAAAGTCTGACCCCTGACCTCCAGGAGGTACGAACCTGTACACCACGCTGTTCAGAGAGTACGAGCTGCCGTCATGAGAGTTGGCCACAACCAAGAACTTCTCCTCTCCGATGGTGAAGAACTCCCAGTCCACAGCGCTGCACACAACAACAACATATTAACACAGCACAGTGGAGGGAAGCCCTGACGGAGAAAACATTGGCTGGTTTTTCCTTCCTCCTCCGGCTGCTCTGCCTCCAGAGTTTGTTTGTTAGCAGTTACTTTAGCCGCTAACTACTGCTAACAGCAGCTGCTGCTAGCTACTCAGTTAGCCGTGCAGCTAGCCGTCCTGTTGCTGATTCAGCGCGGACTGGAAGCTCGGCGCTCCGGGGGGGTGTTGGTGTTTCCACCTCTAACATCAGCACTAAGCTCTGGACCGCTGGTTCAGAGCCAGCTGGTAACAGCAGCTAGCGGTTACTGTAGCGTTAGCAACAAGTGAAGCTATAAAGTGTAGGGAATGAACCAGACTTGTTGATCTGCTGATCATAGAAACATAATGCTGCCAAACTCCCTGCTGGAAACATCTGGATTTTAGGGCCTGGACTGGAAATGTAAAGTACATGAACATGAGCTGTTTAACAGAGCTAACTGCAGGAGACACCACCTACTGAATCCGCAGGGCGGTCACCTGTGTGTGAGGATGTCCTGGAAGCGGATGAAGGTCCGTGTGAGCGTGTTGAGTTCGTACACGGTGGAGTTGATGCTGTAGAGACTCGGACCGCGGCCCAAAACCTTCTGACTGTTGGCGACGGCCAGAAAGAACCTGCCGTCGATCTCAAACGTCTCCCAGTCCGTCGCTCCCACCGTCTGCAGAGAGAGCAGCAGACTCAGAGAACTCAGACTCAGAAGGGTAACTTTTTAAAAACACTGATGAAATATCTCAACAACTGCTGCTCAGATGTCCATTAAATGTTCTGCTCATGTTCAGGAGAGAGAACCTGATTTACTGAGCTCCACGCAGAAAGCGCGATCACCTCTTTTCTTAAAACCTGTTCTGGGAACAGTTAAAAGGTCTCGAAGGCCTGAAGACCTCAGGGAGACCAGAAGTGCGCGCATGCAATAGATCCTGGATGTATGAGCGAGCTTGACCCTGCAAGGCTCTAAGTAATGATTCAAATTTTAAAATGCACTTTGAAGCCCATCAGTACACACAGACACTTTGCTAGGAGAGCTAACGTAGCGTGGAGCGCCAACAAGTTCTACGGCTACTTGCAATATCTGCAAAGCCAAGAGGAGTGTTTGAAATGCGGAACTGCGGCTGACTTTCACCGACGACGTCGTAGTCTAACGTGGGCTGCAGGGGCGGGGAATACAAACGGCGCCGTCAAGTCGGACACATTCTACCGGCCTGAGCTGAGATCAATGACCGATCTCGCGGCATTTTTCAGTCACTGATCTCAGACCAGGCAATAGCGTGGATCCAAGCCGCCTTGCTCCCGCGAGGTTTGAATGTCACGTGACGTTTTGCAGCGGCGGCGAAAGTCGGACACAATTTGTAACCAGCATGCCGTAAGTTAAGTCAAACGCACCTCATATTTTGAGGGGCGGCGGTAGCAAGTTAAAACACGACCAACTTAATCAAGCATTTTAGCATTTTTATTATTATTATTATTATTTGGAGTCAAAACGGGATCCAGGTCGAGTTGTTTTAAATATTACATATGGTTTGTTTTCAAATTCCCAGAGCCTTTAATCAGAAACGATCAATGTGTTCACCGGTATCATCCTGGGCTCCTCCCCTTTCTATCCTGGGCTCCTCCCCTTTCTATCCTGGGCTCCTCCCCTTTAAACACTTTCCAGTAAATCTCCTGTATTTACTACCTTTCTAAAAAAGGGTAAAGCAGTACGTTGAACATCGGCTGTAGCCTAACAGTGACTGTAAGTCTACGGCAAAGAAGTGGAAGAAGAATAACTGAAGCATGAGGACTCCAGGCTGGTGCTGCAGGGCTCTCCAGAGTCTTTCACTCGCACATGCCCCTAAAAATAGGTACATGCGAACCGGAATAATGATTTACGAGCAAAGTGTGTGAGTAAACATTACAACCTACAGTCAGTAAATGTTGTGCATGAATAGTTATGATTGTTAATAAATTAGAGACCAACGGAGAGAATCTGTCTTACATAAGGATTTAACAAATGAAGAGGACGCCAGCAGGTTTGATTCCGCCTGAGATCTAAATCAGATCCGTCACTCGCAGCGTAAACAGCAGGTGAACGTGTTCTCCGCCGGCTGTGACTCTTTCTGTCAGAAGATAAATTAAAGGTGTTTTTGTGGTTTTTAAAATCCAATAAAAGCCTTCAGAGGGATGATCCGTCGTGACGGACGGACGAGTCCAAACAGTCTGCTGCTGGAAACCCCCTCACACACACATTAATTACACTCCTCTGCTTTCCTGTGCTTTAACGGGAGTTTGCTTTTTAATCATCATGAACTAACTGAGCAGAAGAAACGTGAAAGTGATTTTACTGCCTTCATGTGAACGTCTGTCATCACATGACTGTTTCATCACTGACCTGCGGGACGTCCTGCCGTCAGGTGTGTTTCAGCAGCGAGCGATGTTCAGTGACTTCACTTCATCAGAGCGTTACAGCTGCACAGGAAGATTACTGTGATCACCTGAGAGCTCCGCTTAAAAGCTCGGGAAACGATATGATGTTATTTTTCTGCTAAAGTGGGTCTGGAGTCCAAGAAAAGTCCAAGTCCTCAAACCCTTTCAAGACGAGTCGAAACCTGGTCCAGACTGGTTCAGGTTTAGACGCTGCAGGGTAAAAACCTTACTAACAGATATCACCATGAAACTTTCCTAGCTGACTACTCACATTAAGACAAAAATGTTTGTATTACAGGTTTTCTGAAATTCTATGTTTAAATATGCAAATGAGGCAGCATCCAATGAAACATGTGCTAATTTACATCTTTAATTTACATCATTTGAACTGAAATCTGAACTCTGGTTTAAGTCAGGTTCACAATTATTGTTTTATTTTGCTGACACGTTAGACTTAAATGTTTTTACAGGGGGGGATTTTGGATATCTCTTTTTATTACTCCATAAATCAGAAAATAGTCTCATTAAAAGGCATAAATAAAATCTATTTTCTCCATGTTTTTGGGAATAACATGTTCTATAATTCAGCATATTCAGAATATAGTCAGGAAGTGGAGATTTCAGGCTGAGAGGAGAAACAGCCTGTAAACATATCTATTGTTAAATTCTGACGGGTTTCTTGCATACAAACACTGCTGGATGTGCAGCCAGGGGGCCAAAGCGCTTCAGTAGCCACTCACAAGACTGTAGTTCACCGCTGGAATCAACGTAGATTACGCATCGTTTGTAAATTCTTGTTGACCATTTCAGAGATGGATCTGTTTGTTTGTGTTTCATTTTGAATATTAATATAACATGCGCGACCGCGCTGCAGGTCAGCGACACCGGACGTAACAAGTCAGCTGCTAGCCAAGAAGCTAAAGGAAGAACGAGGGAGAGAGGCGTTCTTTCCACAGCTGGAAGTCATCAGACCGAACTTGGTGTGTCACACAGGTGCAGAGAACACGGCCCTCCGTAAACGCTGAGACCAGCAGAAAGCTTTCAACCGCGAACAATTTTGTAATGAAGCATCTGCTAAGAAACGTGAAACTTAGCCTGTAGAAAGAAACTCCAGCAGGTAACGTTACCGCCAGCGAAGCGCCCACTCTGCAGGACAGAGTGGCGTTAATCAACGTTTTGTGTTTTGTAAAAGCACTGAAACACACGTGCAAAACAGTAACGTTAGTTCAAAAGTCGAGACGCTTGCTTGATTTTTTTTCTCTGACAAAGGCGTTCAAACAACAACAACAATAGAGAACATCTAAAACACATTAAACTGATAACTGAGTAACTGCATGTCCGAATCACGCTGTCAGAAATCGACGCTTAGCTTAAGTCCGGCTCTGAGAGAGAGCTTCCCAACGGTACCGGCGATGACAGCAGGAGGACATGTAGCGTTAGAAAGCGACCTTTTAGGAGAAATCTACAGACGCTCAGAGACAAACTGCAGGGAAATAAACTACTAAATGTTGATTTTAGATGTTTTCTTCCCTCTAGTCTGAAATAAAACATGTCGAGGAAGTAAAGTAGCCCAAAATCTCGCCTTAAGTCAAAACACCAAGAAGACAGAGGCCGGTCCAAACATGGACAGGACTCATGTTATCAAGTTTTTATCCCGACTCTTCAGGCCTGTAACGATCTGAGACGGGTTTGATAACTTAACACAGCCGGAGGTTTGTTTACATCCTGTGAGATCAGCTGTTAACTCTAACTGAATGTGTAGCTGAAGGAACGAGCAGCTTCACTCAGGTAACAGCTGCGTTTCCCTGCAGCTGTGAGGCAGCAGGTTACTTTCATCTGGCTGAGTTGTGGTTAGCTGTCATCACGTCGTGTCCGATCCACTGTGATTACTGTCATAATCCTCTTCATCATGTCTGTCTGCTGTCATCCAGCTGGGAGCGTCTGATGGGGCTCGCCTGTACAGGTAGAGACTCACCTGTGCAGGTAGAGACTCACCTGTGCAGATAGAGACTCACCTGTGCAGGTAGAGACTCACCTGTGCAGGTAGAGACTCACCTGTACAGGTAGAGACTCACCTGTGCAGGTAGAGACTCACCTGTGCAGGTAGAGACTCACCTGTACAGATATAGACTCACCTGTGCAGATAGAGACTCACCTGTGCAGATATAGACTCACCTGTGCAGATATAGACTCACCTGTACAGATATAGACTCACCTGTGCAGGTAGAGACTCACCTGTACAGGTAGAGACTCACCTGTGCAGGTAGAGACTCACCTGTGCAGGTAGAGACTCACCTGTGCAGGTAGAGACTCACCTGTACAGATAGAGACTCACCTGTGCAGATATAGACTCACCTGTGCAGATAGAGACTCACCTGTGCAGATATAGACTCACCTGTACAGATATAGACTCACCTGTGCAGGTAGAGACTCATATGTAAAGAAACAGAGTCATGTGTCATAAATATGATAAACCACATCTCATGAGGAGATCTGTATTAGATCTGAAACTTTGGTGCAGCCTGTTCATCTCCAGGTATCAGAAACAGCCACTGAAGGGGGTCGATCCTGGAGCCAGATCCTGAACCCGGACCCTGCCTCATTAAACACTTTATCATCACATAAAGCCAACAGACACTGACCGGGATGTTTTGAAAGACCCGGAAGCAGCCGTCCAGCCAGACGTAGACGGTGGAGCTGATGGCGGTGGTCTGTCCGTCGAAGGTGTTGGCGACCACCAGGAAGTGGTACGGCCCGACGGAGAAGAACTCCCAGTCATACGCTCCGGACGTGGACAGAGTCTGGTTCACCTCAAATAGCTGAAGGGACGAGACAGACGACAGAGAAGATAAGATGGGAGAGGGGAACTGGGAAGGAAAGAGACCAGAGTAGGAATAGGATGAGACAGGATGTGGATTAGGGAATGTGATGGGAGAGGACAGGAGAGGACGGGAAGGTGAGGATACAACTCCACAAAATAGTAAAGAATGGGCAAGGAAAGGAAAGAAGGACAATAGGACATTAATCACAACATCATGTTAGACAGACTGAGGCACTGGGTGGGGATCTCTGGTACTGCTCTAGAATGGTTTTCATCCTACCTGTCAAATAGGAAGTTTTGCATGTCTGTAAACAACTATGTCTCTTCATTCTGTCCAGTTAAATATGGTGTGCCTCAGGGGTCGGTCTTAGGACCCATTTTGTTTTCCTTGTATCTGCTTCCCCTTGGACATATTATCCATAAACATGGCATTTCTTTTCATATTTATGCTGATGACACACAAATATACTTGCCCGTCAGATCCACAGACCCTGGAATGCTGAGTTCACTTAACAACTGCCTTTGTGAAGTTAAACAATGGATGTCAAATAATTTCCTCCAGCTGAACTCAGACAAAACAGAAATCCTGGTCATCGGGTCCCAGCAGATGGCAAAACAAATACTGCCATCTGCT
>NC_060156.1:964749-1001098 GCF_021292245.1 Micropterus dolomieu | reverse complement strand
TTTGATAGTAATTTAAATTTCGAGCAGCACACCACAAAGCTTGTTCAATCATGTTTTTATCAACTTAGAAATATAGCAGAAATTCGATCTATGTTAACTTTTAAGGACACCGAGACCATTTTACACGCCTTCATCTCATCACGCCTGGATTATTGCAACAGCCTTTTCACCTGTTTAACCCAAAAATCTATTGATGGACTCCAGACTGTCCAGAACTCAGCTGCCAGGCTTTTAACCAGAACAAAGAAATATGACCACATTACTCCTATTTTAGCTTCATTACACTGGCTCCCAGTGTGTTTTAGAACTGACTTTAAAATTCTATTGATCACTTTTAAAGCTCTTCATGGCCTCTCGCCTTGTTATATTTCTGACCCTTCTTAAAACATACTTTTATAGGAGAGCCTTTCCTGATCTTATTTGACTTTATTTTATCCCTTTTATTTTATTGTATTTTACTAATTTTAAATTTATCTTAAAGGTGTATTTTAGCCTTTTCAATGTTTTCTTGCTTTTATCTTGTATTGTTTTGTATTATTGTCTTTACACTTGTTAAAGAACTTTGTAACTTGTTTTTGAAAAGTGCTCTACAAATAAAGATTATTATTATTATAAAGGACAGAAAGAGACTGGAGAGGACGGGAAGGGTCAGGGATAGAAAAGGTCAAGTAAAATGAGGACATGAAAGGATGGGGAACAACAAGATGAGGACAGAATGGGTTAGGCCAAGAGAGGATGAGACGGTGAGTTGGACATGTCCTCTGGGTAACAGATTCATACTCGGACCACATGTCTGAGAGGACAGCGTTACCTTGGTGTTTGGGTTCCACCTGTAGATCACACTGTGGATGTTGTGGTTGGAGTCTCTGGCTGAGGACACAAAGAGACACTTTAACCATTTTAAACTGTAATAAAACACATCATTAGGACCAACTGGAGCTCCATCCACGTCTGTCCAGACTCAGATCATGTCTGTAGTGCAGAGTTGGACTGAAGTGTATTTTTGGGTTAAATGGAAGTTGTCCCAGTCGTCAGTGACTCCACATTGTTGGTGACTAACAGTGTTGTGACTGTAATTGTCTCATTTCCCCAGCAACTAGTCCCTACCACTTGTTTTCGAGTGTTCCCCTTGGCCCTTAAAACAGAGTTACAGGTTGAAACATTTCCCTACGAAATGGAACAACCCTTCAGGGACCCGATACGTCATCAGTAGTTGACGATGGCTCTGACGTTAACGTCTGTACTTGTGTTTTCGTGAAATGTCATCAATCGCAGCCAAAGTACTGTTCCAATTCAAAAGTCCGTATCTAGACAAGTACAGTCAAACACCCGGATGTGTTCACACTCCGCCCATTTTAGCGAGTTGCACTGGTGGTGACTTGTGTGGACTTCGGATAGCCAGGTATCCCATAATGCATTCCGATCCAAAAATCGGAAATGTCGGACAAGAAAACCTAAGTTACTTTTGCTAAGTCCGACAAACTGTCGGACCTGTTGGACGTTCAGCACGGCGCTGCCACTGTCTATTCCTGCACTCCCCGGAGAAATATTGTCTCATTTTTGGAAAAAGCGATCACAGTTTTGTAGTTGCATCGTGCATTTGAAGGTTTTAGTCAGGCTCAAACTGACATGAAAAAAATAAAGAGAGAAGCTAAAGCCTAACGTTACTGATCACAGAGTAAAAGTGAAACACCATATTATTACTGACTATTGAGAAAGAGGATAACGATATTAAGGATCAACAGTGTTCCTGAACAGCTGGTAGGTCTCATTATTACAATCATTAAAAAGCAGAACAGCAGGACTTTATTACATTACATTCAGTAGGATGTTAGCCAGCGTTATCTAACTAACATTACATTAGGAACAATCTACAGCCGACATTTTCCTGGATTTATTTTAGGTTTTGGAAAGAGAATAAATCGTACTTCTCCTTTCAGCCTCTCTGGGTAGCTGCTGTAACTATTACAAGATGTCTCAGGAACAGCCTTTGACCAGATCTTAGAAAAATACGGCAGAAGAAATCTAGAAAACGACTCTTTTTGCATTAGAGTCAATGGAGCGCAGCCATGAAAGTGTCGGACCTCAGTCAGAGCGAGTCCTATACTGCGCTGTGATTAGCCAGCTGCGTATTCAGGGCGTGGCTTAGCGAAGGGTCAATTGACAACAACTCCAATATGCCGTCCTCCGGTGGGTTAATCTCTCTCGTATGGAAACGTTATATCACAAATCAAGAGAACAAGTCACCAATGAAAACTAAAAACACAGCTTCATTACCTGGTAACTAACGTTACTAGCAATGCTAGCTAAGGAGACAACATGCTAGCGGCTGAACTAGCGATTTTTTTATTATTGTTTTGAAGAAAATCACCATATTACGCCCTGCCTCTCTATCGCAGCAAGAATCGGGACACCCTACCCCAAAGGAGCTGCAGGTCTACTCTGAGTTCCTCAGGGACGACTCGGGTTCTCACCATCATCTCTTAGGGAGACGCCAGCCACCCTTTTGAGTAGGGATGCAACAACTAATCAACGTAGTCAATGAAAATCGATTATTAAATTTGTTGCCAATGATTCGTTCATGACGTCATCGGGCCGTAGCGACACCGTCAGCTTAACGGAGTAAAGTGATGTGAACAGTAAAGTTACTAAAACAACAGATCAGCGCTGCAGTAACACCTTCACTACCTAAAGCCTCCAGAGTGTGGCAGCATTTCACTCTTCACTCAGCCAAAAAGGCTGTTAACTGCAGCGTCTGCAAAGCTGAGCTTTCCTGGAAACATCGGAGCATCTGAAGAGGAGGCGCGTGATGTTGTTGCTCTGTGGACGGTGAAGACTCGTCTCGGTAAGCTAGTTAGCGAGCTAGCTTCACGTTTTCTATACAGTTGGTCAGTTAATTGATTGTTACAGTAATGGTGCTGAGAGTAGCACATAATTACGATGGCGTTCACTTTCCAGACGTGCCCTGACTTTATAATCATACATTTTGCATCGCTCATGGCGGCGTTCCCAGCTGGAGAACGTGTTGCTGCCGAGTGCGCAAGATTAGACGACACCGGACAATTTCATACTTTCTAAAGAAGAGCAGTATGTTGTAGTACCGGCGTGACAGCTGCTCCGTCACTAAACAGCAGCAGAAACGTTCATCAAAAGATGTATTTTTGTATTTATTTTATTGTCGTGACTGTTAATTAGCACATGCCTAAAACAACCTCAGGTTTAATTTAAAAGCTGATGAGAAGCTAAATGAGAGGCATTGTGTAATTTCAGCTGCTTGTACCCACGATCTAGTTCTTCTGGTCACGACCCAGCTTTGCTTTCCGGCTCAGCACTCTTTTTGCCCCCGCCGCTTCAATCCTCCGGCGAATCTCTCTTACTTCACAGTACTCTCTCTCTCCCCGGAGTGAGTACTCCATCGGTTTCCTGCAGAGAACCATGGGGTTCTCAGATTTAGTGGTGATAATTCACATCCCGGCCGCTTCACACTCGTCTGCGAACCGGTGAGTGCAGAAGGCCCGGTGATGCCATCAGCGTGAGACCATAATGTAAAATATATGATGACTCTGACTCATTTACAGTCTCTGTGATAGATTAACGCTGGAGGAGACGGAGAAGAAGTCCAACATGTTGGACTGTTCCTTTCAACCACAGTGCACCTGCATCAGCTGCTGTTCTTTCAGATGGTCAGATAATAAACAACCTCTCCTTCTTTTCAGCTCAGATCAATGAGTGTTTCATCTTTACAGCAACACACACACAGTCTTCATGGCGCTGACATTCCCAGAGCCCTACTCTTAATCTAACCTGAAGCCTAAAACCAGCCCTTTAAACTTGAGGTGTCCAGCATTTTGGTCCCCGCAAGTATAGTGGACTCCCGGTTTTTGGACCCCATGAATATATATTTGCTTTTGTCACCCTGAGAATAAAATAATGCCAATAAAGATGTATTTTGGGAGGCACGGTGGTCTCACAGCAAGACGGTCGCGGGTTCAAACCCCGGTTGCTCCGGCCTTTCTGTGTGGAGTTTGCATGTTATCCATGCGTCCTTGCAGGGAAGAGATTACCTGAGCAGGTGGGAGGACGGAGCCTTGGCGGGACTCTGCACGCCGTTTCTGTCAGTTACTCAGGAGTCAATTAAACCTATTCTCGTCCATTTTAATCTGTTATTAATACATTTGTTATTAATAAAACTAAACTGTGATCAAACAAGCCGGCAGATATTTCTGCGGGGTGGACAATCGTGGTCAAATGTTGCAGATAAAGATCCGCCCGGTTACAATTTTCCATGAAGAAGAAGTAGAAGAATCGTGCGTTATCATGTTTAGTGCACCACATCCGTGTTTGATATGAGACAAAACAGTGTTTGAAAATCACACGTTACAGAGGCGAGTACTATTTAAATGATTACTGGAGATTTCTGTCAGTGTGTAATTGTACCTCGTCTGTGATTGGCTACCACCAGGAAGCTGTGGTTGTGGATTTGAAAGGCCTCCCAGTCCAGAGCGGAGTGAGTCTCCAGAGTTTGGTGACGGAGGAAACGCTGCCGCCGCTGGTTCCACCTGTAGATGACTGACAGCTCAGGCTCCACCTCCCTGGAGTTCGCCACCACCAGGAAAATCTGGTGCAGAAAAAACACAATTATTCATCAGCGCCAAGCCACAGAAACAATAAAACCCACTAACGCACAGTTTACCGTCTAAAGAGCCAAAAGTACGAGGACACGTTTAACCACTGACGCTATAAAAGGAGTGGACGCCGTAGCATCACGCATTGGTTTGTGGTTTTGAAACCTCCAGTTTGGTGTTTTGTTCGTCACCGTCTCGGTTTTTTGGAACCAGAAGTGACCATATTTGGACGCGAGGGTGGAGCTAGCTAGCTTGGTTAGCAAGGTGCATCTGTAATTCACTTTAACTTTTTTGTGATATTAGCTGGGATGCTAATTTTAGCTAGCGACAAACAGGCTTAAAACTAAACGTACTTCCTGAAAAATGAGCAGCCGACTCCTGATGAGCGTTTTCAGCGGCGCTGGTTAAATTTACGCAGCGGATGCGAGTCGCCTATATCCTGATTGGCAGGTCGCCATGGTAGCGACTTGTCAGCTTGTAGCCCCGCCCTAAAGCCTCCCCTGCTTCCTGGTCTCCGTTCCTCTAAATGGGACCATAATTTACTAAATGAACATCATGCTGTGTTGAAGAAGACTTGAAACTAGCGACTGAGACCATAAACTCATCAGGAAAGTGTTTACTGAGGGAATAAATCAGCTGACAAGTAGAAACATTTTCTCAGAGACTTCTATACAATCACACTTCTTTCTGCAGCCGGAGGAGTCGCCCCCTGCTGGCTGCTGGAGAGAACGCAGGTTTAAGGTGCTTCAGCACTGACTTCAGTCGTGAGACCTGGAGGTTCCTGATTGATTTAACCTTACACTTTAGTTTGCTTCTGTTCTTCCTGGTTTGGCCTCACAGTTCCAGTGAAGTGAAATCATATTTTCAGTGTTTTTCTCTTTCCCGTTCCAACATGAACCAGCTCCATAAAGAGATGCTCTTCCCAGTTTGTTGCAGAGGACCTTGGCGGGTCTGCAGATGCAAGGTTTTTCTTCCTCTTTCCTTTTCAACGCTCTGCTGCAGCAGAACTTCCCTGTAACTCTGAACACCTGCAGGGCTTTATGTTAACACCTGTGTGTGTGTGTGTTGGTACACATGAACCAGCTGACTGTACAAACACAACCAACACAATGTGAGCACAGGAGTTCAAACAGCTTCTTCTGGTTTGTCTGTGACCTTTTAAAGAATCTCCTCTCTCTGTCTCTATTCATCCTTTCAACTTCAGAGCTACGAGTCAACCACAGGTAGGGTCACGTGGTAGGAGGTCAAGCAGACGTCAAACACGACCGTAACGCCTTCCATCAGCTTCTGTGTTTGTATTACATTGAGAAGATGACATAGCAAAATATTAACGGGTTATTTTGAGTTGAAACAAAGTATTGGACCGAGAAATTAATATTTATTCTTATTGTTAGAGCTGATAACTGAAGTACATATTCCTGCTGCCATCTTTGTTTGGATCAAGAGTCTTTATGATGCAGCAGATATTTGTTATGTTAAACACGATTTATTTTTTTGGATGCTTACCTCTGCGGCTCAAATGTAATGGTTGTTGGAGCTCAGCTGATTAATTGGTTATCAATATTTAGGGCCCGAGAATGAAACATGCAAGGACCCTTTTGAAATGCAAGGAATTCTTTATTATTTTCCCTAATTAATTGCAACTTTTGGCGGCCTAAACATGCTCAAAAACTCAACAAACTTTGCACAAAATATTAACAGGGTTGAAATTTATCGTGTCAAATGGTTTTTGTGCATGGGAGTGACAAAACGGCTCGCTAGCGCCCCCTAAAGATAAGCCCCCGGGCCACGTTTCACCAAAATGTACAGCAAAAAAGCCTCTGGGAGTGATGCCCTAAACCCAATAGGAAGTCGGCCATTTTGAATTTAAAGGTAATTTTTGGCATTTTACAGGCTCCGTACTTTAACAACTTCCACCTAGAGAATGAATACGATCAACTTAAAATTTTCGCTGTACAGTCTAAACGCATTGACGATGAAACGTTGCGCTAATTGTGAGTTTTCGTCAAAGGGTGTGTCCGTTGCGTGGCGTCAAAAATCGATAATTGGCCATGAAACAGGAAAAAAGCCCTGTGTTATAATCATGATTTCATTTGCATGAAATTTTCACAGTGTGGTCCAAACTTCACGTACTGGTACACGTGTAATTAGCAGGTGTTCTCTAGCGTCACATAAGGGACACGCTCGACCTCTGGCAACTGCTACGGTATGGAGGACCGATCATGACATAAAGGGAAATAAATACAGAAATAAATAAATGCTCAATAAAAAAATAAGCATCCGATTAAATGCACAAAAAATAAAGTAAATTAATTAATTTAGGCAGTAATTAACTTATACAATGAGACATAAATGTATTTTAAATAGCTTCTTTATTTTTTTACCTTTATAATAATTATCTTTTTTTTATTAATTACTTCTTTTTTAAATGTATGTGTTTTAATATTTTTGTCTGTTTTATTCTTCCTTTGCATTTTCTACCCTATTTATTTCCCCAATGGTATTTATTTCTGCCTGTCCTGTTTACATTTCTGTATGCATTTCTGCCTCATTATGCAAATGAGGAGTCTCTGTGTTGTGTCTCAAGGGGTCAACTTCTCCCCAAAAATGCTTAATTTCAAATCTTTACGTAGTCAGAGTTACCCTGAAAACCAAAATGAAAGAATAAACTAATGTCCCTAACATTTTAGTGTTTTTTTCACTTTTAATGGACACATGCAACATGTTTTATACTTCCTGTGAACTACTTTGAAATTGTCTGTCTCTGGTGCTTTGCTTGGCTTCATGCCTGTGTTCAGTTACCCACCCTCTCAGCTCTGTATATTAGTCTGCGTCTACTCCTTGTTTAGTTGTCGTTTGTTTCCTTGAGTTTGTCCTTTCCGTGCCGGGTTATGCCGTCGTATCTGGATTACTTATAGATTTCTTCTTGCACTCTGGATATGTGTTCACACCTGTCCTAGACCTTCTGTTCCTTGGACTGCTCACCTGACTCTGTTGCTGTACGTTATCACTTGTTTCATTAAACCCCACCAGTTGTTTCTGCTCTGCCTGAAGTGGCTGCATTTCGACTCTGACACTGATCGAGTTTTGATTGGTTATTCTGTTTGATGCTGATGAAGCTGCAGCAGCTCCCACCTTGCCGTCGATGGTGAAGTGTCTCCAGGCCCGAGCCTCCTGAGTGCTGATGTTCTGGTAGAGCTGGAACGACCCGTCTCTCCATTTGTAGATACCCGAACCGGGTCGAGAGTCCCTGCAGGACGAGACACGAGCGTTACCCTGGACACAAAGAGGAGACTTTATGTAGGAGAACAATGTAGTAGTCAGAGGTGTTGGAGGACCTGTTGGCTGCAGCCAAGAACAGGCCTTCAGACGGGATGGAGAAGACCTCCACGTCGAAGGTCTCTGAGCTGGTGTACAGGTCCTGGTAGTCCTCCACGTAATCCAAACGCTCCTTGTCTGCAGGGGAGAGCGTAGAAGAGACACGTGTAGTATTATTCAGTATTTTATCTTGTGTTAAAGCTTCAGCACAATTATTTATCAACAAGTAGGTTTATAAATACGAGGAATTGTATTTGGTGTTTTGGTCACAATAAATAAAGTCAGCGAAAAGAATCACAAACAGATGGTTTCCTTTAAAGTTGACAGTTAATTTTCAAAATTACTTTTTCTTTTGTATTTTCATGACATTACAACTTTCTTTGAGTGTTTTCTCTCCACAGTGGCAGTATATCTGTGTCCTAGAAAGCCCGGGAAAACAAGTGTGAACCAGGTTCAGACCTGGTAGATCATCTCCAGGACAGAAACCACGTGTCTGATGTCTGTGGATCGAAGACTTCCCAAATGTTTATGTTGACTTGTCCAATCACTTCCTGGCTCCTTAAGTGAGAGGATTTAAAAAGGTTGTTCTGTGCAGTGGATGAAACACTGACAGTCAGCAGATCTATCTCAGAGTCGGTGTTTTCCTGTCAGTATCAGAGGACTGTCAGACTCACTCTGCAGCAGCGTCTTCCAGCTGAGTCCGTCACAGATGAATAGGCCTTTCCTCTGAGCGTTGAACCACAGCTGGCCCTCTTCTGGTCCCGAACATGGAGGAGGCTTTCCCAGAGTCACTCTGGCCTCCGCCTCTGAAACACAACAACAAAAGCAGCAACAGTCCTGGGTTTGAGAAAGGGACGACAGTTCAACCTGAACTTGAAATAAAACAGCTGTCAGCGTGGTGCTGATGGCAGCAGGGATTACAGCTGATTACAAAAACAAACATCACGAGAAGGCTGTTTGGTTTTGATTGATGATAGATGGATGGATGGACAATAGATAGATGGATGGATGGATGTGACTGAAGCTGTCAGATAAATGTAGTCAAGTTAAAATGTGCACTATTCTCTCTGGGATTTGGTGCAGTAGAAAGTTGCATGTAGCATAAAGTAGATAATCAAGTAAAGTACTTCAGTCCAGTTTACAGTACTCGGCTGCAGACAGGAGGTGGAGCGAGACGTCATTAACTGTGGTGGAAAGTCCCTTTTCTGTTGGAACAATCCCACAGTGATGGAGCTGGAAACCTTTCCTAACAGTAACTGTACCTGTGTGGCTGACAGACGCAGGTGAGCTGACAGCTCAGAGTTAATGAAGTGAAGGTAATGAAGGTTTTCGTCAGTCTTTCAACCACATTTCCTCATTATGGGCAGACAGAAAGAGACATGACTCGTACATCATTACACATCAGTCTACATCACCTGAAGGGACACGAGAGAGCGTGATAACAGACAGAGAGGCTGCTGATGAGGTTCGACCTGCCTGAAGACAGAACAACCACTGATTTACCCAAAGATACATAAACTGTACTTCAATATGAAGAAATTTACCCAAAGATCCACAAACTGTCCTTCAACACCAGAGATATTTACCCAAAGATACATAAACTGTACTTCAATATGAAGAAATTTACCCAAAGATCCACAAACTGTCCTTCAACACCAGAGATATTTACCCAAAGATACATAAACTGTACTTCAATATGAAGAAATTTACCCAAAGATCCACAAACTGTCCTTCAACACCAGAGATATTTACCCAAAGATACATAAACTGTACTTCAATATGAAGAAATTTACCCAAAGATCCACAAACTGTCCTTCAACACCAGAGATATTTACCCAAAGATACATAAACTGTACTTCAATATGAAGAAATTTACCCAAAGATCCACAAACTGTCCTTCAACACCAGAGATATTTACCCAAAGATACATAAACTGTACTTCAATATGAAGAAATTTACCCAAAGATCCACAAACTGTCCTTCAACACCAGAGATATTTACCCAAAGATACATAAACTGTACTTCAATATGAAGAAATTTACCCAAAGATCCACAAACTGTCCTTCAACACCAGAGATATTTACCCAAAGATACATAAACTGTACTTCAATATGAAGAAATTTACCCAAAGATCCACAAACTGTCCTTCAACACCAGAGATATTTACCCAAAGATACATAAACTGTACTTCAATATGAAGAAATTTACCCAAAGATCCACAAACTGTCCTTCAACACCAGAGATATTTACCCAAAGATACATAAACTGTACTTCAATATGAAGAAATTTACCCAAAGATCCACAAACTGTCCTTCAACACCAGAGATATTTACCCAAAGATACATAAACTGTACTTCAATATGAAGAAATTTACCCAAAGATACAAACTGTACTTAAGTAACGAAGATATTTACCCAAAGATACACAAACTGTACTTCAACACCAAAGATATTTACCCAAAGATACACAAACTGTCATCATTGTTAGCGCTATATAAGGCAGTTACACTGTAAGATCCAACGTTTTACACAGTATTTGTTTACATTTAGTCAAACATTAACAGCAGCTGAATTAGCAGTTAGCAGCTCCTGTTAGCAGCGTACCCATGAATGTACAGAAAGCTGTCACTTTGATACTGTAGAAAACTTAATAACATGATACTCAGGCTGTTAACTGTGAGTAAATTGAGCCAGTTTTTGCTTGAGGCGTCTTTAAAGTGAGGACATGACCGTAATGTCTCTCAACTAAAATACGTAAATTTGTTTCAGGATGTGTAGCATCCCTGGGAACAATCACTTTGGATCTAAAATAAACAGGTTTCAAAATATGGTCTCTTGGGTCACATGATCACTACATTTCATTGGATTTGGATGGTTAAACATTGCAGCTGAAACTGGTGTCATACAGCAGGTTAGAGCTAACATCATGCTAACAGTATAGCCTCATACAGTAACTGGTTACCCAGAAACAAGGGGTGGCTCAACTTCCACACAGGCTCAAACTGCCCCACTCTCCCCTACTGGGCTAACGGTTGGGAACCACTGATCCAGAGTAAATATTTATCACGTCCCATTACCAACATACATTTTCCCAGAAACACTCAGTCGAAACAACCAGATCACAGCAAGTCTGAAGTTAAGTCAAGCTGACTGTTGTGTATGCAGTGCGCTCACCTGAGGACAGCAGGTATGTAAATCAAACACACCACAGACTGTTCACCTGATTCAGGTTTATACAAACTCTGAGTCATAAAGAGTCAGATATCCATCAGAGAGAGAGTTCAGTCTGCTGAACTTTATTAACTCTGCCGCCTCAGGCTGCTCACATAGTTCACCTCAACAAACACTCAGCTTTAAGGAAATCCTTTTGTTTGTTCTCTGTCCTCTTTACAGTCAGATGTTTCAGACGGATCTAAGTTTCATATGGAAGCCCATTTCTGCCACTTTAATGAGAAACCTTCTCAAAAGACTCACTGACCAATCTCAAAATAATGATAAAAATATATAGATACTAACTCATTATTTTGAGATACTAACTCATTATTTTGAGGTAGTAACTCATTATTTTGAGATACTAACTCATTATTTTGAGGTAGTAACTCGTTATTTTGAGATACTAAATCATTATTTTGAGGTAGTAACTCATTATTTTGAGATACTAAATCATTATTTTGAGATACTAACTCATTATTTTGAGATACAAACTAAATATTTTGAGATACTAACTCATTATTTTGAGATACTAACTCATTATTTTGAGATACAAACTAAATATTTTGAGATACTAATTATTTTGAGATACTAACTCATTATTTATAGATACTAAATCATTATTTTGAGGTAGTAACTGATTATTTTGAGATACTAACTAAATATTTTGAGATACTAATTATTTTGAAATACTAACTCATTATTTTGAGATACTAATTATTTTGAGATACTAACTCATTATTTTCAGATACTAATTATTTTGAAATACTAACTCATTATTTTAGATACTAACTAATTATTTTGAGATACTAATTATTTTGAAATACTAACTCATTATTTTCAGATACAAACTCATTATTTTGAGATACTAATTATTTTGAGATACTAACTCATTATTTTCAGATACTAATTATTTTGAAATACTATCTCATTATTTTAGATACTAACTAATTATTTTGAGATACTAATTATTTTGAAATACTAACTCATTATTTTGAGATACAAACTCATTATTTTGAGATACAAACTCATTATTTTGAGATACTAATTATTTTGAGATACAAACTCATTATTTTGAGATACTAATTATTTTGAGATACTAATTATTTTGAGATACTAACTCATTATTTTGAGGTACTAACTCATTATTTTGAGGTAGTAACTCATTATCTTAAGCTACTAAGTCAATATTTTGATAAGGTTTCTCATTATAATGAATTAGGGTATCTTTTTTTTTCATCACAGTGGCAGAAATGGGCTTCCACAGTTCATCTCTCTGCATCCAGTACAAAACTCCACAGCTAACAGAGTTATTTTGAGCCCCAATAATCAGGTAAAACTCTATGGGACGCTGGTGGGGCTACTGAGTCATGATAGCCATGGTGTTAGCAACAGTAGGGGCAAGTTATGCTAACAGTAGCTGGCAAGGTAACAGAAATTTTAGAGGACTTATAATTTCATATTGTGTTCAGCCACTAGCCACATCTCCATCCGATTGTCATGTGAATTTTAAGCGGACTTTTGAAATGTCGCAACAAAAAAGAAAAAAGAAAAGACAATGTAAATTAGGTGCGTTTCCATCAGCTGGTTTGGAGTGAATAAACCAGGCTACGGCGAGCGTAGTCACGTCAGTAGTTGACGTTACACATGGCTGTAATAAACAAGACGTCTGGGTTCAAACCAGAAACAAAACCGCAAAGTCGCATGAACCTGATGACCACAGATCTTAGAAAAATGGAGAGAGGTCCTCAGGAATGTGTTTCAAGAGGCCAAACTGCTACCAGCCATGTCTCGATATGGAAAATCCGGTAAGACGGCGAGAGCAGAAACAGCTCATAAGTCGTGAGTTACACGTTCGCTACGTCAGAACTTTTTCGTCAAAATGTTTCCATCTCCCATCTAGGGCATTTACTCTATTTCAGCAAAAACTACCTCAAGCGAACGTAAAAATGTTTTTGCAAATTTAAGGATTATTTTTTGAATTTGCCCAAATGTGTTTCCACAAACGGTGATGGAAACACGGCTACTGAAAACTATTGTAACCTCTTCCCGAATCCCCTCCAGAAATTCCACAGCTAACATTTGCTAACTAGGGAGCTACGCTTACAAGATATGACATCTTTTTAGTTAACAAGCTCGTCACCAATTTCTTCAGCTTATTAAAAATAGAAAGGCAAGAGAGAAAGAAATATACAGGAACTCAGGTGTAAAAATAGCAGCAAAGGAAAGAAATAAGGAGAAAGAAAAGGACAAGCTAAACAGCTAACTGTTATCATAACATGTAGCTACATTACATCAGTTAGCCGCACACAGCTAGCATAATTGTTTTGTTGTGATTATTGTAAATTAATGATGTGGTTTTTGTTTGTTTGTGTGAAACATTTGTACTGTATGTCAAATTCTTTGCTACTGCGGCAAAACTAATCGCCCCTCTGGGACAAATAAAAGGTCTTGAACTTGAACTGCAGTTTTGCCGAAGTCTCTCTTGTAAATGAGAGGAAAGATGGTGGCGGCGTACTGGACACGCAAAGTGATATCCGTCTGAAACATCTGGAGAAGAGAAATGACTGTAGGACAGAAGTGTAAAACGTCCTGACGGTACAGACGGGCTGGAAACAGGAACACACCTGTACGGTGTTGTTGTTTTTAAAGAAGAACACATCAAGCAGTGTCAATCAAACTGCTGGTCACACACACACACACAGGAAGCATCTCTTCCATCCTGTCAATCATTTTGCAGCTCAGGTTACTGAAACACTGATACCATCACAACCAAAACCACCAACCCTGAAAGCTAAGAGGGGTCAAGGTCCCCTGATGTGAACTGGATCCACTGGTTTTTATCAAAGATACAACACATGGCCAAAAGTATGCGGACAGCTGAACACGTGACGGTGCAGCATGTCCGCCTGAGATGAAGCTGCTCTGTGTTACCTTAATACATTTATATTTTGATTTACTGGTGACAAAGGCAGTTCAGGACAGCGTTCCTAAAGCTATATTTTATCTTTATTCAGGGTTCGAGTTACGTGGGAGGCAGTGGAGCTCGGCTCCCATAAGGATCCCATCTGTGGGGGTCTCTAATTCATTCATCAACAACCATTAACTTGAATCACAAAGACTGTATTTTTCATTGTAATTAGTACCTACTATTATTTGCATTAAACAAGATAAACAGACTTAAATGAACACTAGGAAAGTGTGTTCATGCACTCCGCTGCCTGACAGGATGGCTGCACTTCTCCACCATTGGCCACTATCGTTTTGACCGAACAGGTTGAGGCCGCGACCCGCGAAAATGAACTCAGTTGTATTGTAGCTTACTGTATTGACTGCAGCTTATTTGTTTAGTATTGTTGGCTTTTTGATGCATCCTCCAATTAGTACAGCGCTACAAATGATAATATGCTTGCTACTGTGTGCCGGCAACAAGCAGTGTGTAAAATAATAACAATTTAATATTATTATAAGGAAGGAATTGCGTTCTCTCCTTGAGCAGTAGTCTTTGATTTTGATTGAAACTTAACGGATTGCCTAGTGTTTGGACGCGTAGGGGTCCGAGTTCTAGTTAGCAACAATAAATATGCTACGTCTGGTTAGACTATCTAAGTAAAAGCATTTCTTAACGTTGCCAAACATTGCAATTTTGAAACGGCACGTTGTTGTCAAGCGTCGCATTTTGGTTAGGTTTAGGAAAAGATCCTGGTTTGGGTCGAAGTCTGACTCTGTGGGCCCGACTCCAACAGCACAGACACCATTTTAGCCAATATTTGTTTACATGTATTCAAACTGTCATTAAAAGTCATATATATATCTATATATATATTTGTCATTAAAAGTCGTTGAATTAGCTGTTAGCTGCTCCTGTTAGCAGGGAGCATGGATGTGCAGACAGCTGCCACTGGATCCTTGTGGTGCTGAAGAAAACAGGTTCTGGTTTCTTGCTGTTTTAGGGACGTTTATTCACGATGGACGATGGATAAATTCTTTAACAACGCCTCCTCTCCTCACCGTACGGGTAAACTGGTCCGCGCTGGTCGGGCTGGAGAGGCGTGGACTTTAGGACCTGAGGGACGGACAGCGCGGCCAGGCTGGGGTCAGAGGTCGGACACAGTCTGGGCGTGGCGTCTGAACCAGGAAGCAGAACCAGCTGACGCAGTAAACCCTGAACACAGAAACAGATCAGTGTGAACCAGCAGACATCAAGGCCTCAGCTGTCTGGAGTCCGGATCCTGATTACAGACTCACAGAGAAGCGACCCCTCAACCTCCTCCTGCTGCCGATGAAGAACCGGGACCCTCTGGTGCTCAGGGCGCCGGGGAACGACTGGACCTGTTTACTGGGAGACAGGAAACCAGTTAATGGGACAGTCTGACCTCCTGTTCCGTCAGTGGGAGGTTCCTGGGCTTCAGACGGACTTCACTGTGGAGGAAAGTTGGTCGATGAGCTGGACTCTCTGATCCTGAACCACCATAGACCAGTTCTGACTGTCCTACATGGTGTAAAATGTATTTGTATTGTGATTTCCTACCTGTGCATAACAGAACGGTCCAGACCGGACTCACCCAGACTAAACCGAACTGAACCAGGAGCCAAACCTGTCGAGCCAAACTAAATAAGGCTGAACCAGACAAGGCTGAACTGGGCTGAACTTAGCTGAACTAGACTGGTCCAGAACCAAACCAAACCAGGCTCAACCAGATTGAGTCAGACTAAACCAGACTAGGCTGGGTTTTACTGAACCCGACGGAAATGAAGTGAACTAGACTAAACTAGTCTGAACCGAAGCAAACCGGGCTGAACGGGATTGAACCAGTTTAAAGCGGTCTGAACCAGACTGGACCGGGCTGAACCGAACTGAACCGTGATGAACCAGAATGAGCCAGGCTGAACTGAGATAAAGACTCGTCCCTGAAACCACCTGACCCAGACTGAATCAAGCTGAACAGCATTAACCAGGTATAAGTAAACTGAACCAGGCCAAACCAGGATAAAACCGACTGATCCCTGAACTGGACTAAACGAGCCTGAACTGGTCTGACGGTGACTCACAGCTCCAGAGGAAGTCCACAGTCGATGGTCAGCGTGGCGTACGGTCCGGTGACGGCCAGCACCACAGTGTGCCAGCGGTTGTCATCCAGTCCAACATCCTTAAAGCTCAGCCTGCTCCGCCCACCAACACCGGGGGGTGTGACCAGGAAGTGGAGGCGGTTCTCTGAGACACGTAAGCCCAGCAACAGCGAATCAGATCCCTCCTCCAGCACAGAGAAGATGTACTCATTCCTCTAGAAACAGAGAAGAGGAGGAACAGGTGAGACCACACCGGACCGGACTAGACCTGTACAGGTTCTATTCAGTGCTACTGGTTCACCTTCTGTCTTAGTCTCGGTATCTTGATGGTGGCGACCAATGAGAACTCAGCAGGGAAGTAGTCACAGTTGGTGAAGACTTGGGAGGCGGGGAAACTCAGCTCTGTCGCCACAGAGCTGGCCAATCGGAAACCTCTGGACCCTCTGGACTGAACCATCTGCACCTGATCGGTCATTTGATTGATCATTTGTTAATCACCATCAGTAATTTATCTGTTCATACGCTCATCACTCATCTCGCCATCGTTCGCTGTCCTACCTGTGTGGGCAGGGCTTGTCCTGGCGGGCGTGGCAGGGCTCTGGCCAGCAGGTCAAGAGGCAGCAGGTCTGAGAAGGAAACAAACAACATGCAGAGAACAGCAGCGCACTGGGCCTCATGCAAGAACGTCTTTCCTTTCCTAAACCTCTTAATTCCAGTGATGCAGTAAATCAGCAGCTGTCTGTCAACACTTTTAAACATCCCGCCCCATCCAGGCTGTGATTGGTCGAAAAGTGACACTGACGAGCTACATTCAGCACACGGCTGCTTGAGAGGCACCGAGCTTCTCTTCTCCGTCGTCTCCCTCCGCCGACAGAGTTTAGCAGGCAGGTGAGAACGAGAACAGGTGAGCGTCACGTAGCGCCCAGAGAGCCTGATAGGAGAGTAAAATACACGCCGTACCCGCCCACTTCAAGCACTGCTTAATTCTTTAAGGTTTGTCCGAGAGCTCTACGTCAGATTCATCAATGGTCCCGTCGACGGATGGACCCTCCGGGCAGCGGACTTCTGGACGTATTCGAGTTTATTGAGGATTTTGTCATTTGAACCTTCGAGGATGCTGCTTCAGGAATCGAGAACTGTAACAAGATGCAACTACTGACAAATAATTCATTTTCCAAGCAGAGTAGCAAGCTGCTGCGTCTTAACTTGGTGTGAAACTGTAAATCAGAGTGTATTTGTAACGCAGTAAAACCTACAAGGAGAACATAACTTGCAAAGAATATAAAGTTGATTGACGGATTATCTCACTGCAGCAAGTTTCAAGAACCTAAAAGTCAATTTTCATATAAATGAAGTGAAAGCAGCGGCTGGGTGAGAATGACTGAAGTGATTGAAGGCTAAGAGAACCTCTGCAGATTCAATCCAACAGCTGATTTCTTTCTAACAGGACGTTTTCCTCTGGGACTGATAAGTACGGCGGCAGAGATCACCAACAGATTAACACTTCAGCTCAGCAGAGGTTATGACGTTATCACCTCAGGGGCCGTTTTGTTCCTCTCTCTGTGGCTTCAGTGGTGAGCTAAAAATAAAAACAAAGGTGTGTCGAGTGACAGGTTTCAGCTTTTGGCAGCTCAGGTTCCTGTAATAATGTCAGTGATCAGTCCTGCAACAGTCAAAACACATACGGTCCTGAATTCAGCCCAGCGGGTGGTTCATTCTCAAAGCACCTTTAGAAACCAGATTTTGGTTTGTTTGGTTTGGTTTGAGTCACGCAGTACTGTGTTGGTAAAATGTGTAGTTTTGTTTAAGGGTGGGAGAAAAAAGTCAATTCTTAAATGCATTAAGACGTGGACGATTCACAAATGTCAAAAATCTATTTTCTAAATGTTAAATGATCACATAATGTAGGAAACGCAAAAACAGAGTACCCCCAGGACTTTTTAAGACCTTTTTAATGCCACCTAGGATGAAATTTAATGCCAACTTTACTGCAGTATAATGGAAAATCTGTATGAATTTTAAGCCAGAGGAAATTATTGTTTATGAAGTTACATGAATTTAATAAAACATAAACAACATAAATGGCAAATTTATTATAATACATTCATATTTAACACACTTCAGCTTTTTGGGGTGTGTTTGTACTCCGATAAGATAAAATGAATCAAGGACGTCACTTTGTGTTGAAAAGTGGTGGGACACAAGGGTTCAGATTAGAGCTGTGACGATACACTTGGCTCACCTGCACGATGCACAATATTGGGTTCACGAGAACAAGACAAGAAGATATTTTAACACTGTTTGATGAAATATTCAATGCTGATATAAATGGGGGGTCTGGGGGTCCCTAGAACATTTTGAGCATTAAACACTTAATTTCCTCCATTCTGGAAACATTTACAGAAAATTCAGGTGACATTTCAAAAAGAATAAACTGCAGTAATCAACAGCTTGTTTTTTAGCTTAAGTTACTTTTTTTTGGAAAATGCACATTTGTTTTTTCTACATTTACACACCTTTTCTGATTGTGCAAATAAACCTTTCTCAAAGCATTTACTTGTTTGTTAAGATTTCTTGTTGCAAGCCTTTTTTCAGAACATATTTAACAAATGCTTTAAAAAACATGATGGACACATGTCCCCAGTGTAAATGACACCTATGAAATTAATACACTGCAAAAACTAAAATCTAAGTAAGATTAATTATCTTTATTGAAGGCAAAATATGGTTGTTTTTTGCCTGACAAGATATTTCTTACCAGGCGGCTTTTATGTTAGAGAATTTCACTTGTTTCAAGTTTTTTTGTCCTTAAGTAGCAAGTGAAATATTCTTGTTCTGTCTGAGACTTTTGCTTATTTTAAGTAATATTTCCCCCATTTTATTGCTTTTTTTTGTTGTTTTTGAGAGCTCAGTTTTTGCAGTGTACAATATTTGTCGCACTAAGAACTTTCAGTGTGAAACCATCCATCGTCAACCGCTTATCCTGCGTACAGGGAGGCTGGAGCCAATCCCAGCTGACATCGGGTGAAAGGCGGGGTCCACCCTGGACAGGTCGCCAGTCCATCGCCGGGCCACACATAGACAGACAACCAGTCACACTCACATCCACACCTAAGGACAATTTTGGAGACACCAATTAACCTAGTTTGCATGTCTTTGGATGGTGGGAGGACACGGGGAGAACATGCAAACTCCACACAGAAAGGCCGGGGCAACCGGGGTTTGAACCCACGATCTTCTTGCTGTGAGGCGACAGTGCTAACCACTGCAACACCGCGCCACCCGACCTAAATTTCAGGATCTTAAAAAATTTGTCAATAAATTATAAATATGCGTTGAATTGTAACACTGAATACAGCAGCAGCAGGATGCTCCGCCCTTCAGTGTTAAGTAAAAGCAGCGCTGAACACAACGAGAGATGAAAGCAGAGACGCAGAGGGAGTTTAAATCTCTGGTTCTAAACACTGACAGTGTTTAGCTGGAGTTCCCCTTTAAGCTCCTCCGAGGCTGTCTGTGTGTTAACGGAGGATGAATGGAGGGAGGGGACGACATGTACAGAACCTGATCTCACATTTCAAAGACACAAAAAAACAACGAGGCACAAAGCAGCAGAGAAACTTCTGAAACACATGAAACACACCGGCCAGGCCAGGCAGACCACTTACTGTGTGTATATATCTGTATCTAGGTTTTAATGTCAGCTAACCACAGGAGCAAACTCAGTTTACAAAAACATCCAGCAGTCCATTGAGTCGCTTTCACAAAGCGTTCAGACTTCACTATGACAGGCAACGAATCCCTAACTGTGCTGAAACCACAACGTCTCATTTTTACATTTCGATTTCTCCTCCGCTTCAGAAAATAACACGCAGACTTCACTTTTAATGGAGCTAGGCTAGCAGTTCCCCACATTGTCGTTGTGCTAAGCTAGGCTAAACACAGAAACAAGTGTCTGTAATTTTTTTTCAAAACTTTTTTTATTGGTACTGTGGTGTTGGCCAATCATGTTTCATATTTTGAAAGCGATCGTCCGCCAAAAACTGATTGCCGTCCACAGGAGCTCGCGCAGCATGTTAAAGCTGTTTGCCCAGTCTATTTACGTCTCCAGCTGCTTTTATCTGGATCAAGCAGACTGTAGCCTATAATTAACATGACTCCCTGCTGAGTTATATATAAAATAAATACATGATCTCTTTTGCAATTATCCTTATGACTCTACATTATTTAACTTGCTGTGTACCAACCAATCCAGTCCTTTTTACCTGTTAAAACACCTTTAAATGGCCAAAACAACCCGTAAAATACAGTATTCTTATTTCTGATTATAAAACCAAAATCGTCTTTTTTATTTCATATATTATATTTTTTTAAGTTTTTCAACGAAATTAGTAATTAATAAATCTAATTTTCATTGCCTTATTGTCAATGGGATCAAAACTCACTCAGTAATGAAGCACACGCCTGTTTTCCTGCGTTGCTCGCATCAGCCACTATTCTGCTTTTAATGTGTGGCCTCCGGGTCGGATTCAGCCCTGTGCGCTCCCGAGCGCCTCAGACCACAGCGAAAACACGGCAGCTCACGACATGCAGTCCACTAACACTATAAAACATTGACTCCAAAATAAGGATAAAAACAACAGTAAAGGTTTATGTCTGTCAGACCAAACAAGATTCAGATGATGTCGAGTAAAATCAGTCACAACAGGAAGTCACATTAGCTCGCCGGTGCTCAGTCGATTTATGCTACCTATTGAGATGTGCTGCTTAGCGGTTCTGCACATGCGCACACCAAGCAGTTGCTAATGTTATCTGGTGCAAAGTTATATCGCTTTCCACATTACTTGACCAGCCAACGCGACCCATGTTACTATCCTGTGTACTACTGTTGAGTTAGCCTGAAAGGATGTAACGTTAAAAAGCAAATGTGGAGCGATTTGTTTACTAACGTTAGCCTATAGCGATGCAGCCAGGAGCAGCCTGCTAACGCTACATCGCAGTAACTAACGTGACCCACAAAACACAGAGGAAGAGCCATCCACTAACACTACAGTAACTACTTACTGCGGTCTAACTGTTATAAAGTGTGACACAGTCTCATTCTAATATTCAGTCCAGCTCACTACCCGTTTCGTTATCATCCAATACATTTAGCTGTGCTGACATTGCTGAGCCTCCGGTGACAGATTCACAGATAGTAAAGATAGTTACTGAAAAGCAGCAGGCGAGCTAACGATGTAGCACGTCGGCTAAATGCAGTAAATGTACTGTGATCATGTAACGAGCACGGATTAGTTCAACCTGCAGCTGATAAAACTAATACTGTAACGTTGCAGTGGGAGTTTACCTGAGTTTCCAGTATATTGTGTGAAGCTGTCTCCCTGTCTGTCTATAGCCGCTGTCACTCTGCCTTTTTTCGGGAGGATTGTATCGGGCCTATATGCGGCTGGCTGCGCTGAATGAAAGGTACGGCGCCGTTGTTGTTCTGCTTCTGAGCCGGGAACATTGAAATAACAGAGCCTGAACATGTCTGAGTGAAAATCCACAGCCTGCATGCAGGTGTTCCTGCATTTATTGTGGTATTTCTGTATGAAAGCGGTTGTGTTTCAGATTATGTTCGCTCATGAGTTCAAGCGAGCACGCGTACGAGCACACGCCTGGTAGCAATCTTAGAACCGCACCGCTAGTGGCCGCTGGAAACTCCATAATGCCCCTTTAATGAAATACTGAAGACCATTTCATTTCAGAAATCAGGTCACCTCTGGTTTAGTGGAAACACTGCACATTTATGGCTTTGGCAAAGCTAGGCTAGCAATTCCCCCCTGCTTCCAGTCTTTGTGCTAAGCTAGGCTAACATGTCCCAAATCTGTACTGGACACTTGAAACTGACTCTGGGGAAGACACAACACGACGTTCCTTTGATGCTAAAAACAAATCCAATTTATTGTCGGGACATTTAACCTCGTACACCTCCGTCCTCGTACCTGTACAGGGTCTCCAGCTCTGGCTTCGGATTCTGGTGGTGAGCAGCACCCATGTGAGCAGAAGGGAGCGACACGCCAACATCATGCCTGTGTACCGTCAATGACGTGGGTTTGATTCCACCTCACCGGTCTGCTTCTTGACCTGCGTCACTCACCGTCATTTTCAGGCTGAAAGACGACCTGCACCAGGACGCGGCGTTTATTCAGACGTCTGTGATGAAAAAAAACAATGACAAGAACACACTGTTTCTTGTGTGTCATGACACCTTTCAAATTAAAATCACATTTTAACAGAAACACGTCAGTTCTTTTTAGTTGTCTTTTTAGTTGTTGGTCTCTAACCCAACCTTGAAATAATTCGAAATAACTAGTTTCCTCTTCACACAGAGAAAATCACCTTCAGAAGGACGGACAGTTCACCTTCACTCCTCTTGGTTGTTGCAGCTGCTACAACAATGACGACAGTAACATCCTGGTCCAGTTCCTGTTGCAGAGACAAAGGTCTTATGTTGGAGGATTTGGTCAAACAAGAAAAAGAAGGTAAAAGCGTTGCAGCCCTCTCCAGTGTTTTCCTCTGTTCTGGGATTTTTCTGCCTTCCTATTTGGATTAACTGGATTTTGATTCTCGCCTGAATTTGTTTGCCCATGTGGACTGCTCTTCTGGTTTGGACGTTTGCCTGCCTCACCTTACACCCCTTTGATTTCATTATTAATAAAACACTGTTAAGACTGAACCTTTCTGTCTGGAAGTCTGGGTCTGAGTCCTGTCCCTTATTATCCTGTCCCACGCTAGGACTGAGTGTGACATCCTGAATGCCCTGAGGTCCAGAGGCCGTGGGGGTTTATAGGAACCTGTGTCCCATTTACTGCTGGATCTTTTCATACTTTAGTAAGTGCTAACTTTTAAAATTGAGTTTGACATCCCGGCGTGTTATATGGTTCTCTGCAGACCCCTGGACGAGTTCTCCAGCCGGCTTTCTTCTGGTGTACTCTGACAAGATCATTATTGTAGGTGTCTCTGGCCACGCATATAACGGTGAGTGTAACAGTCTTACCGTCGCTATGCCGATGACACGCAGCTTTACGCTTTGGTTAAACCTGATGACCTCAGCTACCTCACCAGCCTTCGTCACTGCCTAGCTTCTGTTTGTAGCGGTCTCAAAAGCTCCTCCATTTCAATTCTGACCAAAATGAGGTCCGTTGGATCGCCCCCCAAAAGGTTTGGTCACTATACTGGCCCACTCGCCAGCAACATCAAGACCACCTCTTGGTATTCTTTTTGACCAAAAATTGAACTTTGAACCCCACATCACTAAGCTCTTTCAGTCTGGTTTGAAATCTTTATCTTTGTGTTTATCAGCCAAAAACACACTGTAAATCTTCCCTCGTTTAGACTGCAGTTCCTGTTTACATCAGTCTTCAATTAGTAGAAAATGCAACAGCAATGCGACCTGTCCTCAGCAGAAAAATGATCATATCAGTAGATTGTGCAGCACAAAAGTTTGATCAATATTTCTGTTTACTGTGGGAGTGAGCTCTAGTGGCTGTGCAACGCTAGCACATGAGAAGGATGGGTCACGTCTTAAAAATATCCATGAAGTCCAACTATGGAGGAGGAGGGTTGGGTGGATGGATAGAAATTTTGCGGGCTTTCAGGCAGGAGACCTGCGTTTGCTTCCTGTGTAAAACAACATTGATTTATGTTTTTAGTTAAGTTATCTAGATTGATTTTAAAATCCCCCTAATCACCATCAAGGCCCTGCATGACCTGGGTCCCAGATTTATAGCAGAGATGTTGAGCTCTCAGCCACTTTGTTCATCTGATCAAGGCTTTATATCCATTCCTGGTTATATTTTAAATCAGTTTTTTTTTCAGTTGTCCACCTAAACTCTGGATCAGCCTTCACCGCCCGGCTCGATCTGTGGTTTCAGAGGCTGCTGAAAAGTCATATCTACAGGATGGCCTTTTTCTAAACACTCTGTTTGCCTTTAGTTTGGTTTATTTTTATTCGTGTGTGTTAATCTTCTTTTCTCTGTGTTTTAAAACGTGCTATATAAATAAAAGTATAATCCTTATTACATGTGACCTGGCTGGATGAACGGGACTAAAACATTTATTCATTTAGCTGACGCTTTTATCCAAAGCGACTTACAGCTGCTGTACATGTCAGAGGTCGCACGCCTCTGGCAACGAGGGGTTAAGTGTCTTGCTCAGGGACACAGTGGGGAATTGAACCCTGGTCTCTCACACCAAAAGCATGCATCCTATCCACTGCTCCATCACCACCCAACAAAGTTTGTTTCGCTATCATCACAGTTATTAATCTCACAGAGCCACAAATAGATATGTTACCTCAGCTCAATACATTCTGCAAACAGAAAACTTAAAAATAAGTTGCGTCTTCCTTTCACTCGCTTCCAAAGCAAATGCACGCACCGGATCAAGACCATCACAACCCGAGGTTGTGGGAACACTACTGCTTTTTTTCAACAGGGGCCGCCAGAACCAAGACAAAGTGACTGCCGTATAAATAAATATAAGTATTAAAGGTAAATTAAACAAATTAAATGATGGTTTTCCTCTCAGGATGTGAACAACTCAACAACCCTCACCAAGCAAGAGGTGGAAATGACCTAAGTACATTTACTGAACTGAAATATTGTACTTATGTACAATTTGAGGTACTTTTACGTTACTTGAGTATTTTAATTTTGTGCTACTTATATGTACACTGAGTTCTGGTTCTGCTCGAGGTTTCTGCCTCTTAAAGGAAGTTTTTCCTTGCCTCTGTCGCCTCGTGCTGCTCTTGGTGGGAACTGTTGGGTTTCTGTAAATAACATTAAACAGAGTCTGGTCTGGACCTGCTCTGCATGAAAAATTTAATTGAAATGACTTCTACTGAACTACATTTGTATTTTTTGCTGCACTAGATTTATCTGATAGCTGGAGTTACTTTGCAAGTACTTTTACTTTAAGTACATTTTGCTGTTAATACTTTTGTACTTTTACTTAAGTCCTGAATGAAGGACTCTGAGTGGTCACAGAGTATTTTTACTCGAAGGAAAAGCTCTGAGTACTTCTTCTGCTGTGTTCGTGCTTTTCACACAACGACCAATAAAAACTAGATACAATCTAAAGACAGAAAACAGTGGAAGAATCAAAACATGGAGCAAATTCAACTTAAAATAATGTATTCTGATGAAAATGATTTAAAGGAAGATAGTGACTCCAGATTTCATCTGGCCTTAAATCTGACTCAGGAACAGCCAGCAGCTTCTTGTCTGAAGACCTCAACCTGCTAAAGAGACATTTATAACTTCTGCATCTCTAAAACTTTAAACTGGTCCAATCTTTCTTTGATTTGACTGAAACCGGAAGCTGATCATTAAAACAGAGGAGACAAGAATCTCAGTTTGTTCACAATTTAAAATGTTGTGACTTCATGAAAGTAGAGAGACGACAGGACACGAGGAGAGAGAGAGATGTGGAGTTATATGAACCCCACAGCTGGACTTGAAAGGGGGACGCTGTGGCTCACGGTGGACACCATAAACCTCCAGCTCACCAGGGTTTCACCAAGTCCTGAATCAGAGGCTGTTTTGGCATGAAGCAAATGTACTCATTTAGTTTTGTGTTAAAAATGAAAATATTGTACCTGGGTCAGAGGTCAGAGGTGATTCAAGCCGTTCTGATCCTGGATCAGTCTGTGATCTCCAAACGTTCAGGACGGTCCAGTGTCGGCACGGAGACGTATCTGACGGAAGAGCTTCTTCAAGACATTTTCTTTCCTCTTTTACTGAAAGATGCCTCTGTGTCCGTCCCTGTGGACAAACTTTCTAAAGTCTTTCTGGACTCTTTGAGCCAGACCAGACGAAATGTTTCAGGTCGTCCGAACCTGGAAGGTTTCACAAACTCCTCAGTGAAGGTTTCCAGCTGTCCTTTTCTTGGACATTTATTTTGTCTCTCTCTAAAATGATCCAGTAAAAATCAAACCTCTTAAACTCCCTCGAACATTTCTTTTATTTTCCAGTCAGAGAAGTTGTCTCAACGATCTTTTCCTTCAGATGTTCGGGACATCCAATCATTTGTCCTTAAACACATCCAGACACCAGAAACCAGGTCACGTCCACCTTATTTCACACCTGTAAGCTAAGTCTTTTTTTTTCTAAACTCTCAAAGACCTTAAAAAGGTTTCCTCTCCCGTCCATCGTTCTTCAGGGCTGACGCAGATGTCCACCTGTCGTCCACCTTTCTTCCTTCAAACATATTTTTTTCTTTTCCTCAAAATGTCCAGGACCAAAGAAGAAGAAATCCACAGGTGGTCCTTCTTTTGTCTGTTTTTAAAAAGCTCCAGCAGCTCTGAGGACTCGTCCTCTCTGCTGGTGACTTCAGAAACAGAGCTGCTGCCTGATGCTCAGGTGAGACCGACTGTGAGAGAGAGAGAGTTTACCTGCAGGTGAGCCGGGCTCGCCCGCCCGGCATTTAAATATAAAAGACTGGGAGGAGCTGGAGAGAGAGAGAGAGAGAGAGAGAGAGAGAGAGAGAGAGAGAGAGAGAGAGAGAGAGAGAGAGAGAGAGAGAGAGAGAGAGAGAGAGAGCGCTTTAACTTTGAGACACCTGAAGATGAAAAACATGTTTTTTATTTACATTTTCTGTACTTTTAACTCATTAATTGACTTTTCAGAATACAAATCATCCAACTACAGCCTCCAATACTCTGTATCAATAAATATAATTTAACATCTAACAGAGTTTAAAAGGACAAAGAGGAAACAGCAGCCATGTTAGCAGCTACATGCTGATGTCTGTCTTCAAAAACGTTATTTAAGTATTGTCATCTAAATGTACTTGAAGTACTAAAAGTAAAAGTATTTATTGCTGAACAACATTGGATTCTAATTACTGATGCATTCATGTGTTCATTACTTTAACGTCGCAGCAGGTGGAGCTCATTGTAATCACTTCATATTCTGTCTGTGGAGTCGTCCAGCCAACACGACAGATTAAATATTTTATGAGGAACTTGACATTTTGTTTGTCTACATGAATTATTTGTGTTGTTATGTTCAATCTATAACATTTTAACCCTTTCAGAACCTAAATGAAGTGCAGGGTCAGTGTGTATACACGTTACACCTCCCACATTTACTTACTATTCCAGCAGCTGTTTGCGGTCGGCAGATTCAAAAACTGATCCCAGAGCTGTGGACGGGTTCTGAGGATTTAAAGGGGCCATGTGGAGTTTTCAGCAGCCTCTATTATATATCATGTGGGTCTTGTTAGTTACAGCGACTGACACGGTGCAACAAGAAATCTAAAGTGAACATTACAAAGCAAACAGCGGCAGGTCCGAGCTAACGTTAGCTAGCTGCCTTACATCACTACAGGCTAGTTGAAACAAACCAGCCTGGTGTCACCATATGGCCTGTTTCAGTCATTTGTCGGGGTATTTACCTGCCATTTCACGCCAGTTTGTCTCTACTGATTTATATAGTGCAGAAACGGCGTGCCATTTTGCGGCAGCTGTCGCAGGGAAAAGATCCGGTGTAGGATATAATTAATCAGAAAAGTCGGAATAAGGAGACGGATGGGGGGGCGATGAACCAGACTTTGACTCAGTAGACAAAAAGACAAGATAGTTACATAAGCTACGTTGTTACTGTAACCCAATCATGATGTCTGATGGATGTCGACCCGTAAACCTCCTTTGTGTCGCTCCAGTCTGCGGGTACTAAACAGCGTTAAATCACAAGTGAAAAGCTTAAAATTCGTTGAAATGGCCGCGCAAAATGTCCTTAAAAGTGCTGTGCTATTTTTACGCCATCCCACGACATCACGTTGAACCAATCACTCCACGTCTGCTTTGAAGCGTTACATCCTTTCTTGCAGGCTAAAATCAACACTTTGACAGTTTTCATCCCAGGCGTCATGTTCCCACGCTTCACAAAACGCAGTTATTTCACGCAAAAGGTACCCTTCGACTTGTGAATGAGATGCCCTGGGGTGACCACAAACGCTAGTAGCGCTTCCGGTCGCTAAGTAGCTAGCTAGCTAGCAAAGTTTGGTTTTAAGGCGTTGACAGTCCCCCGAAGCGCCTTACCCTAATCTTAACCATCCCAGAAGTTTGTGCCTAAACCTAAGTCAGTAAATATATTCATGTTGAGCTGTGGGGACTACAGCGTTTCATACACACGGCGAATCGACGTTTCTCGTAAAATAACTACGCTTTCTCAAAGCTTGGATATGTGACGCCTGAGATGAGAACAGGTTGCAATACCGATGGTACACAGGTCAGTAATATGGATCGTTAGCTGGTGAAGTAATGTGGAAAACAATATAACTGTACCAGTTGTTAGCAACTGCTCGTGTTAGCCGGCGAGCTAACGTTTTCCAACTTGAGCCAACTAAAGCACAAAATCACAATATGTTTCAGATGCTTTGCAGTAATTTTAGTTTACCGGTCCGACAGGATGAAAGACGACTCTGGGTCGGTTTGTTCCAAAACAAAGTGGAGTCTCTCTGTGAATCAAACGCATTTCTGATGTTGACTGTGTTTTCACCGACATCATCTGATTCTCGTTTGTCCTGACGGGCGCCAGCACATAAAACTTTGTCGTTGGTTTTTATCCTTACGTGGAGTTTGTGTTGAGCTGGGAGCCGATCGTTATATGGTGTTAGCAGACTCGTTAGCTGCAGCGGTTCAGAATCAGCAGGCGAGATTCTCGAGAGCCAAACGAAACGATTTCGCAGAAAATGCGAACAGATTTCTTCACATAGGACGCAGCACAGAGGCGGTCAGAGAGCTCTCAGAAAGCCAGCGAGTGGTTGCTTCTTATGTGAGTTACAACCCGTTCAGTTTCATCCTTTCAGAGAGATGATGAAACACTGCAGAGGCTGTTTAAAGACTCGCTGTTATTTTATTAGGATTTACTCTGATTTCTAATGATTTATCAGTGATTTATGAATTTAGACTCGCAGGTCTTAACATCTGTGAAAATTATTAAAATCTGGTGCATTTGGTGACAGTTTTAAGGAGCTTCATGTGTCTGAAGTCTGAACTGAGCGACATGAAACAGAAGAAGAAGGAGGAAGATGAAAAGAGATGGGAGAGAGAGATAAAGAGAAGAAGAAGTGACTGATCTCTGGATCCCTGCCTCGCTCCCTCAGATGTGTTGATGATCAGTACAGAGGAATTCCCCAGGTGAACCAGAGCTCCGCCTCCTACCTGTTGGACCCGCCCTCCTCCTCAC
Organism: Micropterus dolomieu; assembly: GCF_021292245.1. Classification (NCBI taxonomy): domain Eukaryota; kingdom Metazoa; phylum Chordata; class Actinopteri; order Centrarchiformes; family Centrarchidae; genus Micropterus; species Micropterus dolomieu. The sequence goes on along the minus strand of NC_060156.1, from coordinate 971,644 downwards.
ATGCTGACACACCTGAGACACACAGACTCTGAACAGGTGAGTCTATGGGCGTCACATCACAGAGCTCACCTGTAGTGATCAGCCTCAGTGACGCATCAACAAACTGATCTGCTACAAAAACAAACTCGAGATTACTCATAAATTAAATTAAACTAAAGTTCTTCTTCAACACTGAAGCTTTAACTTTCACTTTGGGTGCTGAGGACTCTGATTATTAAGGTTTTAATAAAAGATTAAATGTGATTTCACCCTCAGTAACAAACTCCTTGCTCGGGTTAAATGAGTCTTGAAATCTTTGCTGAGGGTTAGAAATCTCAGAGAGAAGGTGGCAGAGGGTTCATTCGTGTCTCTGCCTGCTGGACTGGATCCAGGTTCAGATCTAAACCTGGATTATTCGGGCTTTAGCTGCTCTCTGCTGGATCCACACACTTCACATGAGAGCTGATCCTGCTTTTCATGTCTGAGTAAACATCGCAGCGCTGAACCCATCTGATGAGGCTTCAGTTTCTTTACATTTGTTTGTTTTTTAAAATCATTTCTTGTCTTTTAAAATGCTTCTTAAATTCACAGTTTTACAATGAAGGTTTTGTGCATCTCATAATCCCTGTTTTATGACTTTGGTGAAGCAGATTTTAAACTTGATAATGAAAATAGAGCGACTGAATGTTGTTCACAGTGACGTGCGAGTGGAGGGCGTGGCAGGGATTTAGACAGAGGTATTGATTGCAGCAGTTTAAATGATCAGAGGATTTGTGACTCAAACTGAACCTGCCTTTGAACTCTGTTCCTCTACACTGATTCAAACTCCCAGCTTCCCCGGGAACGCCACAGCAGCAGCGTCGGTGCAGGAAGTGATGAAACTGGAGTTCACGTCCCGTCTCAGACCTGCAACTGATGTTCACCTTTTAATTATGCATTCTTATTATTCTGATTTATCCCCAGCTGTAACCATACTTCAGCTGCTCTGTGCAGGTTCAGCAGAAAAGTGATGAAGCATGTTGGTGTTGGACAGAAAGGCTGGATCAGTTAAAACCATAACGTCCGTTTGATCCAGTGAAGTTGCCGCAGCTGGATCCTCTCACAGGGTCAAAGTTTTTTTAGCACAGAGTTTAATTTAACCGTCCACTCAGAGCGGAGAGGCGGGGAGTCAGTCGGGAGACACGAGGACGACGTGCTGATACAGTTATACACTGAGGATGCCAGTGTAGACGTGACCATTTATGCCAACTAGCGTTTTTCTGTTCCACTGTGTTGAGTTTATTCTTCTTCTTCTTCTTCTTCATTGGTGTAGGCTGCTACAAACAATAGGTGCTTTTGAGTTCATGCGGCGCTTCACAGCGCTGACTTTAGCTGATGCATAAGACATGCTGGTTAGACTTTTTGTCAGTCAAAGTCATCTTGAACTAATGGCTGCTGAATTGAGCTGATCGATGTTGAAACAGCAGTTACTTTTAGTGAAATTACTAAAACGCAGAAACAAGAGAAGGCGTCGGAGGAGATGGACTGGACGAGCCTTGAACCAGTTCAAGCAGAAGAAGATGGAGGAGCTGGAAAGGCATAGGAGGAAATGTGACGTAACTACATGATGAGGTGACATGGACCATAAGCACTGTAATTGATTGGCTGGGTAGCCTCCGAGCCGACAGGAAGTGCCCCATGCTTTGAGGTAACTTTTACTAGCAGCTAAACCAGCTGCTGTAACACGGTGGATCAGTATATTTGACCGTCACAACCCGAGCGAAATGACTCGATTCAGAATGTGATCCAGGCTACACCAGCCGCACGTAGGCAATTTTCCCCCCATTCACGTTAGCTGAGCGCTAAACCGGAAGTTCGCCTGCTTGCCTGGAAAAAGTCAACACAATGGACGCTGTAGCCCTACCGCTGCACAAGTATAAATGCATTGCCCCAAAGCAGGAGTATAAATCAAGCTTTAGGGTTTGACTCACTGCAAGTTAGATTTTTGGGGGAGGTGGATGTCCGGCTACGGCAGAAGCAGAAGTAAAAATCAGCCTTTTGTGTCCTGTTAGCAACTAAGCTAAAAAACTCGCTAGCTTGTTAGCTTGAAAATCTTTCACCCTCTTCAATATCTTTTTATTGAACAAAATGTCAGGTGGTGTGGTGGTGGGGATGTTATTGAGTGATATCATTAATATTAATCTTAATGATATTGTTTATATTACTTTTATTATTTTTACAGATTTTGGTGCTTTGGCAACTCATGAAACCTTCATACCAGTAAAGCCCTTTTAATTGCAGCAATTTGTGACTGGCTATCTTGTAAGCAGTTAGTTTAATTAACTAGCCTGGTGAGTAGCCAAGATGTCACTGAGACGCTGGAGCCAAATATTTCTCTTCTCAATATCAGATATTCTGGGTTTTGCAGAATCAGACTGTTAACTGGTAGAATTTTTATGCTGATGACAGCATTATTTATTGCAGTGCTGCTACTGTACATCAAGCTTTTGCTTTTTTACAATCAGCTTTGGCATTGTTCATGTACACCTGATCAGCTTAAAGGTGATTTTTAAATGTTGAGAAAACTTAGCTCATGCTTTTTCAAAATCAAAGTCGTCTTTGTACATTCTTCCACGCGTTTCTACTATAGATAGTGATCAGATAGAAAAATTCCAAATGTACAAATACTTGTATATTTTAACTGATGATCAGTTCTCTTTTAAATTGCACATTGACAAATTTGGAAAACCAGGAAGCGATTGTTTGCTGCAACTCTTTCTCACTGCACTTGATTACGGTGACCTGATTTATATGAATGCTCCTGACCGATGTTTATCTTTGTTGGACACGGTCTACCATAGTGCGTTGAGATTTCTGATGTAAAGCTTTCTACACCGTTGTGTACAAAATAACAGACATTTGATTACTTTTATTTATAAGTCTGTCCTCGGTGTGCTCCCCTCTTATCATGTCACACAACACCAGTTCCTATAATCTGCACTCTGGTGACTGCAGACTGACTTGCGTCTGAAAAATCTTTTTTCCTTTGGGTAATTTAAACACTGGATGCAAGACATGGATCTAAAAGCTGTAAATTTTTGTCAGTGCTTTTAGAAAACAGTGGGGCAGTAACTAATTCTTTTAAACCTACGTACTGTACTTTAAGTGGTCTTAAAGTTGTACTGTTTGTGTAACTTCAGAGTCTTTGTTGGTTGTCCTTTGGTTGTTGCGGGTGTGTCTGGTGTTCTTATCTGTAACTCTGCTCTGTCATTATGCTGTTTTGTCCAGGTCTGTCTTGAAGAATAGGTTTTAAATCTCTGTGACATCATATGGTTAAAAAAAATGTAAAGAATTTGATATTCAACGTGGCGATAGGTCACGAGGCCTGATGATGGTCTTTACCTGCTCTGTTGGAGAGGGTGTTGGAGGCCCTCGGGGGTATAAAGTGTGCCACAGATCACCTGCTGAAAGAGACGTCACTGCTGATTTCTACATCGGAACACAAGGCTGTGTGGGTGAACAGAGGAATGTCAGCAGTGTTTGATGCTGAGACCTGATAAAGATCTCACTAAGTGTTTCTGAAGGAGAACCGTCCAAACAGACGCTTTCTGTTGCAGCCGACAGGTGAGCGATCTGTGATAAACCAAAACAAAAGCCTCGTACACACACGCGTGTAAACCGTGTATCCGGATTCTCCCGGCACAGCTGGAGCTACAGAATCCAGACTGATTCAAGGTGCCGACACTAAATGGGTGCTGCAGACTGAAACAGATTTACAGATCCTTTACTAATCCCACACTGTACCTGCATTGAAAATGCTCCTGCAGTAGGTTTGGAAGTACTCAGTAAGTATCAAAGCAGTAAAATGTTTATAGGCTATAATGATTCTTTTTCCGCCTCATTAATGTAAAGCAGGATGTTGTTGCTGTAGTTGTTGAGCTCATTCTGAACTGTTTAGTTTCAGACTGCAGCTAATGATTCTTTTCATTCTGGATCAATCTGCTGATTATTTCCTCCATCGATGCATCGATTGTTTGGTTTGTAAAGATTCTGAAAATCCAGACCTCACCATTATTAACAAGAAGTTATTTTTCAGCCATGTCTGTGGCAGGTGTTTGATACCTGCTGATAATGAAAACACATTAATCTTTAACTGCGGCCGATGACGTCTCAGTACACCCAGTAAACTAATCTATGAAGTTAGAATTAGCATTAGCTTAAGACCTGCTAAACCCGACCAAGCGGTTTTGGTGCTTAAACCCGGCCAAGCGGTTTTGGTGCGTAAACCCGGCCAAGCGGTTTTGGTGCGTAAACCCGGCCAAGCGGTTTTGGTGCGTAAACCCGGCCAAGCGGTTTTGGTGCGTAAACCTAACTACACTGCAACATTTTAACCACTAGTTCAATTTTTAAAGTCTAACCGAATGTTGCATATTTATTATCTTGACTGCAGAACCCTACACGTCCAAAAACAATGCTAAAGTGTACCCAGGGTGTTAAAAAGCGAGGCCAAAGGGTCTTACTAAGCGTCCATGTGTGACCTCTGGGATGAGAACGGGTTGGGAGTTCACGCAGATTAGATTCAGTTTTGGGATCTGGAAGTTATTTTCAATAATTTTCAACAGCCAGAATACTATTTGACATAGCTGCCTGCAACAGGAGTTAGCCTGCTAGCTAATGTTCACATAACTATCAGACTAGTACAGTCATAAAGCTGTCACTGTGGAGGGATCTTTTAAAAATGTAACCACACATCATTTATCTGTTTACAAAATGTACACACTCTCAGGTAATTCCGCACTAATGGCCTGTCTGCGCTCCGACAGTAACTGATGGTGGTGTCTCTTTGATGGTGGGTGTTGTTGTCAGAGGCAGGTCGAGACAGGAAGCTGCAGTAATCACCTGACTCAGGTACGCCTCTCTAGAGTTCCTACTGTGAACTCACGTTTCAGTTCAGCGAGGTGGATCTAAACACTACAATACCCATGAGCCTCGGCTCCCTCCAACCCGTCTCACAGCTGATGAACGACACACACACACACACACACACACGTCTTGTTGTTCCTCCCTCAGTTTGTTTTAATGAAGTATTGATCAGGCTGATTAAAAGAAACTCTTCCAGCAGACCAACAACAACGTCCAGCTTCTTCTTTTAATTTAAAACTACAAAAAAAAAGGTAAAATCAACCGGAGCTCGCCCTCTGATGGCGAACGCCGTCCTCAGGGTAGAAGAGATAAAGTGCAACAAGTCCAACGAGGAGTTCGTCCATGCCACAGAGAATAAACAGCGTCACACCGACAGCAGGAGGACAGTTTGTTCTATAAATGCAAACATTTTAACTCGTGTTTCAACTACACGTGTAAAGAAAGTCTCGTGCGCGGCGAGATTTTAACATGACCTTCTTTAACCTGACAGATTTGAGTATTTACAGTATTTACCTGCATTCTGCTGACGTGTTCAGAAACTCGTCTGTTTTATTTCCTCAATCTGTTCTTCAGTCTGTGAAATAAACAAGACCTTTATTGTGAAAGGCTCGACTGAACCTTACCTGCCCTTCCTTTAGCCACTGAAACACCTGCACGTCTTTAACATCATATTTCTTCTTTATCAGCTCAGGATGTTTCCGATTATGATCTGCTGCTGGTTTGATTTGTTATTGGTATATTTATTGATTACTGTATATTTCCTATTGATCGTCATCAGAGTGTGAGCTGTGTTTTAATGCAAACTAAACCTCCTTCAGGTTAATAATACTACTACTACTACTAATAAGATCAATAATAATAATAATGCTCTCGCTACTGCCGTCGGTGTGTAGCGATCCATACAGGTGATGATGTCACTGTGAGAATGATCACATGACACTTTTTTTCTTGTCGACTTTTAGTAAATCTGAAGTTCCTAAACATTTGGATAGTGGATCGATCCAACCCTCTGTGACATCTGATTGGCCATCCATCAGTTTATCGATCTGTCCATCTCGGGAGCACTCTGTGTGTGTATGTTTTATTGGTTTCCATGGTGACGAGGAAGACGATCAGATCTTAATTGATCGATGCTGCGAATCTGTTCTGGGTGAGAAGTAGCGGAGGAGGAGGGAAGAGGGCGTGAACACACAAACACAGAGTGCTGGGCACCGTCACAGGGTGATGACATCATCTCTAAAGGCCCAGGGACTTGCGTACGATCTTCTGGGCGAGTTTGTAGAACTGCTCTCTGTCCTCCCGCCACATTTTAGAGGCGTCGACGTTCGCTCCACTTTCATCGTTCGGCTCTGAGGGAAAACAAGGACAGAAACAAGAGGAGACGAGGAAACACATTAGAAAGACGACCAACATGATTCTTATTTATTTTAGCTTTGGATGCAGCATCAACTTTATATAAAACCTATTAATAAATGAGTCAAACTGGTATAAAGAAGCGCGTTGAAGCCTGTAGGAAGCGCGCTGAAGGTGAAAGAAGCCTGTAGGAAGCGCGCTGAAGGTGAAAGAAGCCTGTAGGAAGCGCGCTGAAGCCTGTAGGAAGCGCGCTGAAGCCTGTAGGAAGCGCGCTGAAGCCTGTAGGAAGCGCGCTGAAGCCTGTAGGAAGCGCGCTGAAGCCTGTAGGAAGCGCGCTGAAGCCTGTAGGAAGCGCGCTGAAGCCTGTAGGAAGCGCGCTGAAGCCTGTAGGAAGCGCGCTGAAGCCTGTAGGAAGCGCGCTGAAGCCTGTAGGAAGCGCGCTGAAGCCTGTAGGAAGCGCGCTGAAGCCTGTAGGAAGCGCGCTGAAGCCTGTAGGAAGCCTGTAGGAAGCGCGCTGAAGGTGAATGAAGCCTGTAGGAAGCGCGCTGAAGGTGAATGAAGCCTGTAGGAAGCGCGCTGAAGGTGAATGAAGCCTGTAGGAAGCGCGCTGAAGGTGAATGAAGCCTGTAGGAAGCGCGCTGAAGGTGAATGAAGCCTGTAG
>NC_060156.1:963993-964649 GCF_021292245.1 Micropterus dolomieu | reverse complement strand
GCGGAAGCCTGTAGGAAGCGTGCGGAAGCCTGTAGGAAGCGTGCGGAAGCCTGTAGGAAGCGTGCGGAAGCCTGTAGGAAGCGTGTTGAAGCCTGTAGGAAGCGTGTTGAAGCCTGTAGGAAGCGTGTAGGAAGCGTGTTGAAGCCTGTAGGAAGCGTGTTGAAGCCTGTAGGAAGCGTGTTGAAGCCTGTAGGAAGCGTGCTGAAGCCTGTAGGAAGCGTGCTGAAGGTGAATGAAGCCTGTAGGAAGCGTGTTGAAGCCTGTAGGAAGCGTGTTGAAGCCTGTAGGAAGCGTGTTGAAGCCTGTAGGAAGCGTGTTGAAGCCTGTAGGAAGCCTGTAGGAAGCGTGTTGAAGGTGATTGAAGCCTGTAGGAAGCCTGTAGGAAGCGTGTTGAAGGTGATTGAAGCCTGTAGGAAGCGTGCTGAAGGTGAATGAAGCCTGTAGGAAGCGTGTTGAAGCCTGTAGGAAGCGTGTTGAAGCCTGTAGGAAGCGTGCTGAAGCCTGTAGGAAGCGTGCTGAAGCCTGTAGGAAGCCTGTAGGAAGCCTGTAGGAAGCGTGCTGAAGGTGAATGAAGCCTGTAGGAAGCGTGCTGAAGGTGAATGAAGCCTGTAGGAAGCGTGTTGAAGCCTGTAGGAAGCGTGTTGAAGCCTGTAGGA
>NC_060156.1:952988-963893 GCF_021292245.1 Micropterus dolomieu | reverse complement strand
CCTGTAGGAAGCGTGTTGAAGCCTGTAGGAAGCGTGCTGAAGCCTGTAGGAAGCGTGTTGAAGCCTGTAGGAAGCGTGTTGAAGCCTGTAGGAAGCGTGTTGAAGCCTGTAGGAAGCGTGTTGAAGGTGAATGAAGCCTGTAGGAAGCGTGCTGAAGCCTGTAGGAAGCGTGCTGAAGCCTGTAGGAAGCGTGTTGAAGCCTGCTGAAGCCTGTAGGACGCGTGTTGAAGGTGAATGAAGCCTGTATGAAGCGTGCTGAAGCCTGTAGGAAGCGTGTTGAAGGTGAATGAAGCCTGTAGGAAGCGTGTTGAAGCCTGTATGAAGCGTGTGAAGGTTGAAGCCTGTAGGAAGCGTGCTGAAGCCTGTAGGAAGCGTGTTGAAGCCTGTAGGAAGCGTGTTGAAGCCTGTAGGAAGCGTGTTGAAGGTGAATGAAGCCTGTATGAAGCGTGCTGAAGCCTGTATGAAGCGTGCTGAAGCCTGTAGGACGCGTGTTGAAGGTGAATGAAGCCTGTATGAAGCGTGCTGAAGCCTGTAGGAAGCGTGTTGAAGGTGAATGAAGCCTGTAGGAAGCGTGTTGAAGCCTGTATGAAGCGTGCTGAAGGTGAATGAAGCCTGTAGAAGGTGAATGAAGCCTGTAGGAAGCGTGTTGAAGCCTGTAGGAAGCGTGTTGAAGGTGAATGAAGCCTGTAGGAAGCGTGTTGAAGCCTGTAGGAAGCGTGTTGAAGGTGAATGAAGCCTGTAGGAAGCGTACCTGCCAACATGCTGACCACAGATAGTAGGATCTTCTCCACACTCTGGACTGGACTCCACCTCTCTGCGCTGCTCTCATATCCCATCGGGTCGTCGCCTGGAGCGTGGAGGATGGAGATGCAGACCCGCCCATCTGGATAGACTGTGAAAGGGGGAGGCTTGTTAGTACTCGTTAGCCAGTCCAGTTCACGTTCAGCCACATCAGACAAAACCCACCTGAGGAGGTTCTGAACAGGTTCAATGGGACTTGGAAAACATTTTTCTGGGAGGCGAGGAGCTTCAGTGTTTCTCAGGGTCGTCACAGGAGAACAAACGTGTGCGTGTTCTCAGGAAATCAGAGATTATCACACAATCTGGTTGAACCTGCCGTCAACCATCTGATGCCGTTATCAGGCGTGATAAGTGTTTCCTGTTGGCTTCCTGTCATGGAGGTGCTTCCTGCCCTCTGACAGCTGCAGGTTTTAAAACTCAATGTTCATTGATTAGTTGGAATCTATAATGGCAAAATTCCCAACCTGGCTTTCACCATCTGGCCATCTAATCATCCCCCATAGTAACTGGCTCAATGCTTCCCTCCCTCTCTGCCTCAAGCTGATGTCTGGTGAGCGTTCTGGCGCGAAATGGCTGCCGTGCATCACCCAGGTGGGTGATCACCCAGGTGGGTGATGCACACCCACATCAGTTCTGTTCGCTGCTTCTGTTGAGTGTCGACTTACAGACAGAACCAGTTTCAACACAAACCGAACATCAGAAAGAATTAACTGCAGGGCTGCTGGGTAACGCTGGCGTCACCTGTACGTGATTTCACAACTCAACTTGAAACTCACATCATCATCATCATCATTATTGGTTTTCCAGCAGTTTTCTCTGGCCTTAATACTGAAACTCGTTTTCCCTCTGACAGAAATACAGTCACTGGAAAATGAACACAGGATTTTGGATTAAAGAGCAGCAGACCTTGAGACAGATCGACCGGATCTCGCACCACAGCGGGTGCTGTAATAGGAGCCATGTTGGCCCAGCTTGGATTTGATCCTAAAGGTCCAGTCTGGACTAATTGGGACCCGTGTTGTGCCCAGATCTTTACAGAGAGCTGGATCAAGCACTTGGCAGGTGGTCCGTGTTCCGAGCTGACAGAGCAAGACTCCTGCGAGCTGAGAGGAGGTGGACTCTTTAACGTGAAGATGAAACCAGATTATCATCTTGTTGCTCCCAGACGCAGATTCAAAAAATGCTCTGCAGGTATATAGATTTACTTCATGTTACCATATGTTAATACACATTTAATTATCTCTGAAGTTCTGAAGGGACTACAAACTTTTTTTGTTTTTTAAAAACATCAAACTTGTGCTGCGGTGACGTGAACAGAACCTGCAGTAACTGTGTGTTTTCTTCTTCACGTGTTTCATCTTTATCTGCTGCTGTTTGTTGATGCAGGATCAGACGATACAGTTACAGGTCAGCTCAGGGCCATGCTGGCGTGTGATGATGATGATGATGGTCCCCATCCTCTAATCAGCACGGAGCGTGCTCAGACCGTCTCCCTGCTGTGACATCGTCGCTCAGGCTGCAGTCCACTAATCACGGCGCTAATGACAGCATGCTAACGGTGAGCTAACAGCAGCGGCAGGTTCTGACAGGTTTAAAATGATGGGTTTGAAGTCAAACAAGGCGTCGGCGGGTTTCATCACCTGACTGGTTTACTCGGTCACATGACGTCGGTCTGCACTTACTGTTGGGATGAAACATGTCGCAGGTGAACCTCATCTTGGGAGGACTGAGAGGATAATCGGAGGGGAAACTGAGGACGGCTGGAAACACTCCGCCTTCAAAGCAGGTATCCTGAGGACCCCTGAAACATACAGACAAAGAGAGTTGGTTAAAAGCTGGTATTCTAGAGGTTCTGTTGGTTCTGTAGGAGGTTCAGAGACCTGAGGGATTTTTTTTAGGGGTTCTCAGAATCTGCTTTATTGCCCAGTATGTTAAACAAGTGAAGATGAAGATTGAGCAGGTCAAGAATCATAAATATAAAACATAAGTTATGAAAAGATATTTAAAAATATAAAATAAGAATAATAAAGAATATGTACAATGTGTTATTTAAGAATATTCACATGTGCGGTATGAGTATAATGTACAGCGGGTTCAGAGTCAGTCGGGGTCCTGGGCCTGTTGATGAGTCTGTTCTTGTGGCGTGAGGTTTTGGTCCCGATCATAGCCGGTGACAAATAAGCGGAGGCAGCCGCCGTGACGTCCCCCGTTGGTTTGTGTCAAGCGGGAAGCTTCCGGTCAGCGATCTGATGCTAACGCGGAAGTCCCAGAAACCTGCATTCTGTCAAACAGCCGGCATGTGGCGACTCTTCTGGTTGCACAAAGAAGTCCGGTTCCATTAGAAATAGTGGTAAAATGTTTCTACTTGTCAGCTGATTTATTCCCTCAGTAAACACTTTCCTGATGAGTTTATGGTCTCAGTCGCTAGTTTCAAGTCTTCTTCAACACAGCATGATGTTCATTTAGTAAATTATGGTCCCATTTATTTTAAAAATAGACCATAAAACAGAGGATGTTTCAGGGCGGGACCCTCGGCACTGTGTAAATTTAACCAGCGCTGCTGAAAAAGTCAGCTCAACATGGCGGCGCCCTATCGGCCAAACTTGAGACTTCAAAACGGCGGTCCACAAACCAACAGGTGACATCACCATGACTACGTCCAATTCTTATATACAGTCTGTGGTTTGTGTACCGCCGTTTTCAAAACTCCAGTTTTGCATTTTCGCCAATTTATTTTTTGGAACCAGACGGGACCATATTTGGACAACAGGGTGGAGCTAGCTAGCTTGGTTAGCAAGGTGCATCTGTAATTCACATTAACTGTGATATTAGCTGGGATGCTAACTAGCGACAAACAGGCTTAAAACTAAATGTACTTCCTGAAAAATGAGCAGTCGACTCCCAATGAGCTTTTTCAGCGGCGCTGGTTAAAAGTGTAGCAGCAGATACGAGTCGCCTCTATCCTGATTGACAGGTCGCCAATCAGCTTGTAGCCCCGCCCTAAAGCCTCCCCTGCTTCCTGGTCTCTGTTCCTCTAAATGGGACCATAATTTACTAAATGAACATCACGCTGTGTTGAAGAAGACTTGAAACTAGCGACTGAGACCAGAAACTCATCAGGAAAGTGTTTACTGAGGGAATAAATCAGCTGACAAGTAGAAACATCTTCACAGACTTCTATACAATCACACTTCTTTCTGCAGCCGCTGGAGTCGCCCCCTGCTGGCTGCTGGAGAGGACGCAGGTTTAAGGCTTGGTGAAAAGATGGTGCTCAGGAAGAGGAAGGCCTCCAGTGTCGACTCCTCTGGCGTTTCACTGCAGCAGCAAACGATGTTCATGAGCTCCAGGTGTCAAAGCAGGAAATTTAATTTACAACCAAAAGAAAACGGCACAACGCGGCGGCCATCTTAACACTACCGGGAGGTATGAGAAGAGAACCCGGACTTGTTCTGGAGGCAGCTCACTGACGCGCAGCATGTTGGGTTCTAGCAGTTGTCGAGGATGTAAGGTTCCTTTAGGACGTCCCAGCTGTGAGGTTCTACTGGGCGTCCTTTAGGGGAGGTGGAGACATGTTAAGACAGCCGAAACTGGAGGCTCGTGGTGGAACGGCGTCTTACTGGACTTCTGCACCGTCGGCCCTGACACGACGGCGTGGAGGGAAGCCTGATCGGAGTCCGTTCAGCCCGTGAATCGGAGCTCAGGTGGATGTTTGAATATCTCAGTACATCAGTTATCTGCAGGTTATTTCTGACTCCTCGCCGCTTCACCTCCTCCACCATCAGTTAAACAGGCGACTGAACACACAAACACTCTCATTGGCTATCTGCACGGCCAATCGGCAGAGGCCCGACACACATCTGAGGCGGGTGTTTATCAGAGTTCCCTGTCTGATGTCTGAACAAGGAAGCAGAGATATAGAGGTGTGTGAAGTCACTCTGTTACAAAACGTTCACTAAATTACAGCTAAACGATTCGCTGATCAGCAGGAAATGTCTTCTAGCAGTTTAGATAATCGATTTACTGTTCAAGTAAATAAAATCTCTGGATCCAGTTTCTGCTTCTCTCTGTTCTCGGTGTCAGCGGGCTGAACTTCTCCTGCCTTCAGACGTCAGCTTGGATCAACTCATTAACTGATAATATAAACAGTTTGACCCTGTGGCGTCAGGTTTGAGTTCGGCAGTAAGAGGACAGGGTGTTTTTGCCGTCATAGTTCACTGGCGAGGTTTGTTTGTCATGTTATCAAGACAACCAGACAGTCTGTGGCGTGCACATATCAGACGTGTACCCTACTCCAATCCACTTTATTTATATAGCACAATTTAAAAAACAACAAGGTAACCAAAGTGCTTTTCACAGATAAAATAAACTATGTTTTTGATAATAAAAAACAAAACAAATTACAACAATGACAGTGACAACGAAGACCATGTTTTTAAACGAGATTTAAAGGTACGGAGATTGGGCGCCACTTTAATGTGTGGAGTCGACGCGGACCGTAAGCTCTGTGATTGCTCGGCGGTCGCCCCTGGTGTAGGGATGCACCGACTGTTCGGCCACCAAAGTACATTGGCCAAAAATAGCAAAAACAAAAAGCCCTACTGGTGTTCAACCTAACAAGTCAAAACCAACTACATTTTAACAAACAACCACGTTGACCGTCAGCAGCGTTCTGTGCGCTCGTGACATTGCAAGTTCATTCTTCCAAGAACGACTAGCAAGAACGTTCTCCCCAAGAACACAAGTTCGTTCTTTGCACTCTTGGTTTTGAGAAACACCCAATGTGCAGCGTCACCGTGAGTCTCAATGAAAGTCTGTCTGTTGCCTCCCTGCTGGAAAGTGATGGTTAGCGCCGGCTGTGCTTCAGACTCTGGGCAGGAAAGCTAACAGTCTGTTTCTCAGCAGCCACGTCGAGAAACAAATTAATCCTGTCGGGTTCAAAGAGGTCCAGTTAGAGAAAATTTCCCGAAACAAAGGTCTGGATCATCATAATGACTAGCGTGCAATGTCATTTAGTGTCATTACGTATATTTGCATCAACGTGTGTTTTTAGTCAACAACTGTCAAATCGAGCTGGAGGGAGAATAAACAATAACTACTCTAATAATACATTCTACATTTAAGTAAACTGAAGTGCTTCATTTCAGAGAAAAATGAAAAGTGTAGCTTGAAGTGAAGTTCGGTCTCAACCAATGTTATAATAAACAAAACATCTGAATTCACGAACAGTTTGTGTTGTGGACAAAACAAGACGTTTCAGGACGTCGACTCGAGCTCTGGGAAACACTGATCATCGTTTCTCACCATTTTCTGACAGTTTATAGATCATAAAGCTGATCGATTACTCATAAAAATGACCAACAGATCAATCGACAGCTCATGATGACCACGCCCAGCCGCTGCCTTCACTGACATCACGTTCACCGCAGGCGTCTCGTACGGTTCAGAAACCGGAAACTAAAAAGGACCACAGACTCGTTTCTGGTCACTGATCAGAAGAAAACTGGTCAACGAGTATTTTGATAATCTAATAACTTTAATCATCAGTTTCAGAGCTGCAACTAATGATTATTGTCATAGCCTGTTAATCTGTGAAGTGTCAGGAAATGGAGAAAATGACTGTTTCATTAAGTCAACTGCATTTTCATTAAGGCAACAACATGTGTTACACCTGTTAGTAGTTAGTGGATCAGCTTAATTTCACGCCTCTCACGCTGACCTTTAGGAAATCTGCCGCTTTATGTTTTAATCTTCAGAGTCTGGAACCAGGTTCAGTCCCTGTCTTCACGCCCTTTAAACCCAACATCAACAACGTGTTTCATTGAGAAGCTTCATGCGTTTCTCCTGAAAGACTAAAAGTATCTGAAGACGCTTCCTGTTCAAATTTCATATCAACTAAATTTCAATTGCAATTTCATAAATTACTCGTGGAGCGGAGCTGAAGCCCTGAGCGTCGTCTGCAGGCGTACAAATAATGAATTAAATTATTTGTGTCACAGAGCTGCTGGTGAGGGAGCAGCGACACCTGCTGGTCAAACCATCATCACACCTGCAGCTGGGCATAAACAGCTCTCTGACCAGCCAATCACATGGCAGCAACTGAAGCTTCAGGCATGCAGACGTGGTCAGGGCGAGGGGAGAGAGCCGACTCAGGTGACTCAGACCGTGGCCTGGTTTGTGAGAGAGCTGATGAGCTGGGGTTTACAGAGAACGCCTCGCCGGCGGGCACCAGTGGACTGGCTCGAGCTGGCACAGTTCCCGGGCTGCTCTACACGCCACAGCCTGCCCGTCCCTGTATGACGGGAACTCCCAGCAGGACAAGGCGCCGCGTCACCGCTCAGATCTCCTCAAGCTCGCCGAACTGAAAGGGCCTCCACAGACCTCCGCCCTGCAGTCTCACGGCCTCTGCTGGACCCGGGGTCACTTCAGCATGTGGCTCAGTTGTTCAGGGCGACGTAAAGTAAAGAAATGTGAAATTTTATTTTCTGCTCAGTGCTGTTTCGGCAGCCGAGGCAGAAACCAGACACACGTTCATCCTGCAGAGCGACTCGTCCACGAGCAGAAATCATTTGATCCGAGAGGATTTAAAAAGGTAAAATAATATTTCCATTGTTCTCGACTCTTCCACAGCAAACTGGGAAACCCAAGTCATCCGCAGCAGTGACGTCCAAAAGAAGGAATGACGACGAACAGCCTCATTAAATTCAAACATGTTCCTCATTATTATTATTATATATTTACACAAATCCAGAGTAATGCACATGTGTTTGAGTTATATTATTGTTTTCTAACACCTGCACATCTGTTTGTTCCACATATAAATATTTTTACCTTTGTTTATGTCACCTGTTTGTTTCTGTTAAGCGCCTCATCACCACAGCTAGTTCTCCGCACGTGTAAAATACAACTCGGCAATAAAGTTCTTTGTGATTCTGAAATGACTCTTTTAAACAGAGCAGAAATATTTTTGTTGCCTATCAAACCAACTGAAACTAAACATCCTGTACGTGTCGGCGTAGAGTTGTGTGATTCTGTATTGACCACACCACCCGGTCGTATTTCTGTCATGTAACAGGAGAGTTTCCCCCCCCCCCACCATCAGTGTGACAGAATATTTCAGACGATCTGAATCTGAATAAGAGCGGCGTCCAGCAGAAGAGGCCGACAGACATCTAAAAACAGTGTTTTTCTGAGTGGAGTCTGGTGGTACCGTGACAGCTTTGTTTCCCCCTGAAACTGGACCAAACGCCTGACGTGAATCCAGACTGTACTCACATGATGAGAGCCTCCCATTCAAAGAAGTTCTCCTCATTGGCTGGACCTGCACAAAACAAACACACACTGTTTATTGGTCCATGGATTCAGCGTCCGGCTCCTCTGATTGGCCCGTTTCTGCCAGTCAGGAGACTCGGACCTCCTGTGTCAGCTCAGTCTCCTGCAGAAGGACCAGTTGAGACTGGCTTACAGGCGTGCTACTTAATTCACAGCTCACATTTAGGGATGTCCTGACCAGATCACGGCTCACTGAGCACGAACCTTTGTTTTGTTCAAGCTGTCTGCTCTAATTATACAGAGCGACGAAAAGTAAGCGACGAACTACCTGGTGAGCTCAGGAAATACATGTCGGGCTCGATCCCAGCTATCTTTACTATGACAGAAGTTAGCATAGCATAGCCCTGATCGATCCGAACTCCATTCAGAAAACAAACATGTTTAAAGTTCTTTGCTTGTCATGACAGACTCCTTTTACTTTAAAAAGGAGATAGAATTTAATTTAATGTACTTGAAGTGTGCACTGTGTAAGAAAATACAAGTATCGGATCGGGATCAGAGGCAAAAGAGCATGATCGGGACATCCCCACTGGAAATACATCTCTAACTACTAACGGTTATTATAAGGCTGAGATTCCGGACATTTTTCCCTGTTAAAGGTTTTCTGGGAGTTTTCCTATTAATAAAACTATTAGTGGATTAATTAACTGATCAATGAACAGTAAATACATTAAAATGATAAATAAGTATTTTTTAATAATCAATAATCTTATTTAGTAAACTGAATCCATTTGGCTTCAGGAAGCTTTAGAGACATTTAAAGACAAACAGAGAAAATAATCGATACCTGCAACAATCCCCTCAGGTGGGTTCAGGGTCAGCTCTGAAACACAGAACACACAGGTGGCGTCAGCTGTGACCTTTGACCTTTCATTCACAGGTGAACTTTACCTGCCTGTCGCAGTTAGGAGGGAAATGAACCGGAAACACGAGTGTAAACATCAACATGTGTGCTAACGTGCTAACATGCCAAGACTGACGAGCTAACAGCAACAAACACGAACCATAAACTCAATTTATTTTAGGTTATATTAATACTAATGTGTTGAAACGGGATTAAATATCTAATGCTGAGACTAAGCTCCCAGTACCCGTAGGCAAAGCTAGCTACCTGCACCAAACTCCATTAAAAAAAGCTATCAAATATGGAATTGTTTTGTTTCCTATCGTGATTATGACACATAATCTTTTAATCTGTATAGAAACAATAACTTCACTGTGCGCTGTTCGGGGTGCATCCATCTTAGTTTCGTTTTTAAACTTGCATATTTACCGTGTACGAACATTTTGGGGACCTCTGACGATCCACAAACAAAAACAATAACATATTATTTTACCGCGGTTAGAGCTGCTAGGTGAATCAAAATGTCGCCGGATTAAAGTAACATGTCCCCCTTTTATGACACTTCTCCATCTGTGTGCAGAAGTACAGAGTAAAGAAGAGAAATCACAAAATAGCAGATTCTTTAATGGAGTCTGGTGCGGGAGGCTACGGGACTGTTAGCTTAGCCTGTTTGCTAGCGTTCCAAGTTCTCCCATTGGCTGCTGGCCCGGTTCGTTTACTCACGTTTATACTCCGCCATGAGTCTCTTCAGCGCGGTACCGGCCATCGCGGTTTAACGGAGACGAACCAAAATAAAAAAGATCAGTCCGAGTTTTACTTTTTTTTACTTCGCAACGACTCTGTCACAACAGCTGATCCAGCGCGCATGCTCAGATCGTGATTTCCTGTCGTTTACTGTGTGCGTGTCAGCCGACAGCGCCCCCTGCTGGCAGATAGCGCCCCCTGCTGGCAGACAGCGCCCCCTGCTCTGATCATAAATAACTAATCATCAATATTCACATCGTTTTCTTCAGTAAAAGTAACAATAAAATACTGTAAAAACTCTCGGTTAAAAGTAAAATAGGTTTCTGATGTACAGAAATGCAGAAGTATCATCAGTGAAATCAGAATCAGCTTTATTTGCCAGGTGTGTGTTTTGCATCGCTCATGATGTGCAAACTCATCCAATCAGGAATCAGACCACAGATTACAACTCATATAAACATATCTGTAAACCAAAACAACAACAGATTGAGACAATAGTGCAATGAGCAGAGTGCAAATGATGCTGGAGTAACTTATTAATATCATTATTATTATTATTATTATTATTATTATTATGTACATGTTGAAGGTAGATGTGATAGAAATCTCTCTCTCTCTCTCGCTCTCTCTCTCTCTCTCTCTCTCTCTCTCTCTATATATATATATATATACATATATAAACTGAATCGTATTTGATGTTAAATATTATCTGGTATCCCAGCTGCTCTGCTTCAGCTCTGTGATTTACTGGCTCCCCTGATGGACACACAGCTTTGCTTATTGCTGTAGTAAGTCAGCTAGCTGCTGCTAGCTAGCTGCCATTATCTAATTAGCTCAGTTAGCCTGCAGCTACTGGTCAAATTAGCACACTCTGCCCGTACTATGAACTCGGAGCACCGGAGTGTGTGTTCAGGTTTACATCAGGTTTTATTCAAGCACTAGAGGTTTTCAGACCAGTGGCGGCGCCGGGCGAGCGGGCAACGAAACTGGGCTCAGCAGCCTCCAAGTGAACCCGGCATGAACAGGACCGAACACACCTGACATGAACCGAACACAGCCTCATCAGCTGACTCAGCCCCGGGGTGATAAGAGTCAAACCGGCAAGAAAACCACCTTCGTACTGCGTTCCCAGCGGTCAGACTGGCCTCTGTCAGTCTCGGAGTCTGTGCTCGGGTCCGTCTGCTGTG
>NC_060156.1:930551-952888 GCF_021292245.1 Micropterus dolomieu | reverse complement strand
GCTCTTGGTGGGAATTGTTGGGCTTCTGTAAATAACATCATAGAGTATGGTCTAGACCGATTCTCTGGTGAGGACGGGTTGATTCTGCAAGACTGCAGGTCACCATCCCAGAAATTTCAATTTCATTTTAATGTTGGCAGATACAGAGTTCAGTACATGCGTGGTGACCAGAAACAGGAAATACTGGCTGTTTGAGAAGAAACAAGAACATCACAGACCTGGGTCACTATTCTTTCACAATATGGGCTGATCACCTAACCTTCGCAATTTGAGACGGTTTTCTCATACTTTTGAGATACTTTTCTTGTATTTTTTTGATACTTTTCTTGTATTTTTTAGATACTTTTCTTGTATTTTTTAGATACTTTTCTTGTATTTTTTTAGATTCATTTCTTGTACTTTTTAGATACTTTTCTTGTACTTTTGAGATACTTTTCTTTTACTTTTTAGATACTTTTCTTGTATCTTTTAGATACTTTTCTCGTACTTTTTAGATACTTTTCTTGTATTTTTTTGATACTTTTTAGGTTGAAGTTTTCTCTGCACCAGTCAGACTCACAGGTAAACCAGTAATGAACACAGCAGTGTGTATCTTTACTTTCAACACAGTGTGGGCTCCCCGTCTTGGTACATCACACGCCACAGCAGATCTTTGGTTTAGTGAGAAATTTTATTTGGTATCTGTGAGTAAATACACAGTGTTCTCATACATGTCATCTGCAGTTCATCAAACTCTTATAATTATAAAAATTAGAGCAATATAATCAACTTACATCTAATACAAAAACAAATCAGTCTAGGAGTGAGTCACTGCTTGGTTTAGTATTACTGTAACTGTGACAAATTAAGTGCTGGCGAGATTATCTCAGAGAAGACGGATGCTGAAATATTATAATTATGAATCTGTGCATTAAATAAGTCTAAAATTAAAACATTCTTAAAAACAAACAACCACCAAACACACAAACAGGCCCAGGTAACACGGCGTAATGCAGATCACACACAAACACACCTGTGAAGGTTTAAAGAAGGTTCTTTGGTTTTTGGTTGAAAACTGAATCAGCCCTTAAAGCCTTTAAATAATTGTTTCAAAGCACAAACAAACAGCTGGAATGTGGCAAAAAAATAAAAATGAAAATGACTTCGACATCAGTGTGAACACCCGGTTGCACCAACACGTTAACTCACCTTTAAATCACATCCTGTTTCTACCTGACGGGACACAGGTCACATTCTGGCACCTAAAGCTGCTGAGGTTTTAACTTTAAAACAGTTAACTTGTTTTCAGAAAACTGCATTTAAGATGCAAAAACAGTTTTCCTTCTTCACGGCGCCGTTATGTTTCTTATAACTTTAATTTTTTGAATTGTGCACGGCATTCACCAGAGACGAAATATTCGAAATGTTGTCTGACAGCTGCGAGATCCTTATAATGTGAGTTTATTCATGGAAAACCTCTTGTGATGAACCATCTCGTTTTAATCTTGTTATTGTAAAATGAGAAAATCCGTAAGAAAACAAACGGAGAATTGCACATCAAAATGACAAAATCTATATCTCATTTACAAGATACATATTTATTAATTTTGAGGTACAAATTAGAAACTAGAAGGTCTTTTCTTTAAGTTCCTCAAATGTAAGTCGCTTAGGATAAAAGCGTCATAGTTGTCATGTCATAGTTACGAGATAAAGATGTGACGGTGTCTCATCTGGTAATCTTTAGATGTCTTCATCTCGTTTTTAAAAGATACAAATCTTGTTATTTTGAAGATAGTGCTTATCATTGCAAGATTTGTATCATGAAACTATTTGATCTTAAAATTTGGAGATATTTTCTTTTAATTCAGAGATACTTGTAATTTTAGGATTTTTTCACATAATTTTGAGGTTTTCTTGTAATTATAAGATGTTTGAGATATTTTTCTAATAAGTCTGAGATATTTTTCTAGCAATTTGATATACTTTCAACTAATTTTAGGAATTTTTCTTGTAATTTTAAGAAAATTTCTAGAATTTTAAGATACTTTTTCATAATTGTGAGATATTTTTCTTGCAAGTTTGAGATATTTTCTCATAATTTTAAGATATTTTCTTGTAATTTTGATATTTTTATGGGGATTTCTATCATGTAATTATGAGACACGAAGTCATATTTACAAGACACAAATGTCAGAATTATGACAAAATGTCCAACAATGTCTTTAACTGCATTTTTTCATTTCGTACAGACTTTAAGAGACAATCCCTGATTTTTGTAAATTCTCTTCTTTCAACACTGCTAACAAACTTTCTTTAAGGCAGCGAAAAGGAAAAATTACCTATTTTGTCCCACAACGTGACAAATGTCTGGTAGCAAACATTTTAAATCGCCCAGACTGTCATTAAAAGTGTCGCCGCACTGCTTTAAGGCTAACAACGTAAGGCAGAGGTGATGCTAGCTTTCAGATGGTTTTGGGCTAAAACTGCTGTCGAAGTCAAAAAATACAAACAAGACAGAAAGAAAAGTGCTCAAACAGAAGAGAAGAACCAAACTGACCCATTCAACATTTCTCAGCTGAACACGTCAGGTGCAAACGGGGAGCAGCTAGGTTATACACTAACAAATGGGTTATCGTTATATAATTTATCATCATCACATATCGGCATCATCGTGGTTCATACCCTGAGCCTTATATCAACACAGTTGGGTCACATTAAGGCACTTGGTGGCATGGTTTCATGTTTTTTCCTGAATGTTTTTTGTAAACTTTGTCACTGGTGTTCTTGTGCACCGAACTACATCAATCCAACTGCACCAGGCTTCACAATCGCAGAAGAATAAAAACTTGGAGAACGCTGTGAAAATTAAAACATTTCTAACAAATAAAATTCAATCATTTTAGGGAGAATTAAAAGGAAAACATGACTGGCTATCCTGACATCTGTGCTAACATTGCTGAGTGGGGTTGAGCTACCAAGTTTGCTCGCTCATTGTGTAACGTTATTAATATATGATGTTCAAAACTATTTTAATTCCCAAGGGCACATTAGCTAATGTTTGATATAGACACTAGCTGATAAACATAAGCTACTGTCACTCTAGCAGTGTTTTAATTCACTCCTCGCATGCCAAATCTGTGATGCTAATTAGCTATTAATTAGTGTGTAAGTTTTCCTATTAATCACTCCTTCATTTTTCAACTAGTTTGATTTATTTAATCAACACAAACTGTGTTTCGATGGTTCAAAGCTGTTTTAAATCACTCCTCTACAACCTAATCTATGATAATGTAAGCTAATGTGTATTAGCTAGAACGCTAACATTAGTCTAGATAAGTTAGCTTTAGGGCTGCATCCAATTTAAAATGTTGATAACTGATTAATCCACTTTTTTGTGTTACATATTTGTGTAATTTAAGTTGTACAAGTTGATTTTAATGGTTGAAAGTTATTTTATTTGACTCCCAACAGCAAAAATTGTAGTTGCTAGTAAGCTAATGTTGCTAGCAAGCTAACATCAGTTAGGCTGATGTTAGCTAACAAATGTTAATTAGCTCTTTATCTAAATTTAGCTTTGCAAGATGTCTAAATGCAGCAGCTAATAATTATTTTGATGACTATTTTATCAAATTATTAGTTTTACTAATTTGTATTTTTGTTTTTTTCTGTATAAAATATATTTAGATGAATGAAGCACTTAATTCCCTCCCCTCGGATCAGACTGCTGCTAACATGACATGTTAAGAACTTTATTTTGGTTTCTATCTGAAGTTAGCTTTGGGCGAATGATTATTTTCAATAGTAATTAATATCATTATACATTTTTTATTTTTAAACAAGTGATTTGATATTGATTTATTTAATCTGTACCATTTTTATTTTGATAATTTAAAACAGTTTAAATCAATCACCACAGCACCGACACACCTCTGCTGCTAATTAGCAAACAGTTATTAGCTATTGAGCACTTTATAGCTTTTAATATTTTAGTATAATGCTACACAGTATGTGCGTATTACAATTATCCATCACGGTCATATGTGTATAAGTGAAAGTATAATGTGTATATATATATTTTTCTACTTCTGCCTGCTCTGACAAGTGAATTTCTCTGATGTGGGTTCAAAAAAGTTCCTCTTATCCTATTTTAACATTAGTAAGGGTGACGTTTTCTAACAAACGTTAGCTTGCTGTCTATCTGAAACTAGTTCTGGTGAGTTTTAATCAGTTCATCAGTAAAATATGGATCATCTTTAGGTGATCAATGTAATTTTCCTTCCTTTTGTCTGTTAGCTGCAGTGCTAACACGATAAACTGCTAACTCTTCTCACAGTAAGCCACTTTGTTGTTAAGTGGCCCAACTCTGTGAATATAAAGCTCATTCTTCTTCTTCTTCACTGCTTCTATCACACCATCTTCTTCCTCACCTGGACTCGCACAGGGAGCAGGTCGGGTTCACATACTTTACATTTTTCATGGTTTCATCAGACAGAGACCTAAAGTCCCAACAACTACAGCTCCTATGAGTCTGCGGGGCCCTGAGAGCAGTGGCTGAACGTTATTTATTACGATGAAAAAACGTTTTCATATTTCATTAGCATTTGATTGTACTTCATGTGTTCCACCAGCAGCTCTTCATCAGTGTGTCTCCTCATCAAGGCTTTCTGTCACGGTGTTCTGTGCCGAGCTGAAACATCTTAATATTCTCAGATAACATTTTACCACCTCGTCGTTAGCTTGCAATGATTACAGCTCCCACAATTCTCTGACATTGTACTGCTGTCTAAAACATCATGGGAAATGTAGTTGTTAGCATGTTAAAGCTCCTTGTGGAGATTTCTCTGTAAACAAACACACATATTTGTGTTTACGTTCATTGATTGCTTGCTGCTTCTTCTTCACCAAGCAGCTGTTACTCGGGGTTATTTTCACTGATGCTAGATTTTATTTTAAATTAAGAGATATTTAAAAATGATCTAAGAATGGACAGTAAAGTATCCTGTTTCAATCATATGTCTTTAAGAAATATTCAATGAATTAACCTTGAAGAGGAAACCCACTAATGATCAGATGCTCGCCTGAGAGGGGCGGGGCCTCTGCTTGCCTGAGGTGTGAGGTGGGCGGGGCTTAGAACACAGCATGGTGTAGGTAAGGCCATCACTGGGAGGAGGAGATTAAGTATACAGGGAGTGTAGTGATTAAAGAGAATGGGGTTGGACTGGGGAATTTGGAGACGCTGTTGTTTTAAAGCCCCACCCACCTGCCCCTCCAACAACACCATCAGATGTTTGTGGGTAAGTTTGTCCTGCTCAGGTCTGACAGGCTGAAGACTGTGGGAGTCCAGACCAACACTGCTTTACTCCTCCTCCTCCTCCTCCTCCTCCTCCTCCTCCTCTCCAGCCATCACCTCCACCAGCAGCTCTGCGGTGCAGGTCGCCTCCCCCAGACTGTTGACCGCCTTCACCGTGTACTTCGCATCATCATCTCCGGACACCTGCGGGTATCAAGACATCGTTAACTGGTACCAGCTCGCCTCCACTAGTGTTACTTTCGTCAGACGAAACTAAACGAAATATATACGTCAACAAGCTTTTTTTCTCCTGACTAAAACGAGAAGGCGACAATGTCCTTAGATGCTGACTGTGACTATATTAACGTGCTAAATTGTCTGCGAAAAATGACGAAACTAAAATGTAATTCATAAAATAACAATGTTAATAAAATCTCTCTTTCATTTTTTCAGTATAACAAGGAGACAAAATATTACAGGCCATATTTTCTCCCTCTAAATGAACAGTGTTCATTCAGCGGTGTTGTTTTCTTCCTGTGGGCAATGCCTGGTGGGCGAGGGAAACGTTACTGTGGTGATGAACGTAACATGCTCAGGAGAAAGAGGCGCTTAGATATTTGGTCCCATTTCAAACACATTTAGGCGGACAAAAAAACAGAGCGTCAAATTATATCGGAGATTTCTGAAAAAAGATTTCTGAAGAAACACTACAAACTTGAAGCGGCATATTAAGGCTAACCCCCGGGAATGAGGTACGTTAACGTCTCCTTTGCAATAACAATGAGAACAAAGCTAACATTCGAATCACATCTCTATTTTGGTTTGAGCAGATTGACCAAAATGCTGATCAGAATTATACTAATGAGTTAGAAAAGACTAAAATGATGGTTAATGACTAAAACTGATTTAAAATTTTTTATTATTATTATTATTTTTTTTGTTTGTTTGTTTGTTTTGTCTATTAATATACACACACGTTTACGGTTTTATGTATTTATTTTCTTTTAATATATTATTTTAATTCTTTGACACACACACACACACAATACTGTTTCATTTATTGTTTTATTTTTTAATATATTTTTATTTTTTTAACACATACATGTTACTGTTTCATTTATTTTTTTATATATTTTTATTTTTTAACACACACACACACACTTACTGTTTTGTATTTATTTCCTTTTAATATATTATTTTAATTTTTTAACACACACACACACACACACGTTACTGTTTCATTTATTTATTTTATTTTTTAATATATTTTTATTTTTTTTAACACATACGCGTTACTGTTTCATTTGTTTATTTTATTTTTTAAGATTTTTATTTTTTTAACACACACACCTACTGTTTTATTTACTTACTTTTATTATTATTTAAGCATATTACATGATTACATTATTACATTATTACATGAGCACTATTATATGAGCAATTTTTGAATTTTTTATTATTATTATTTTATTTTTTATTAACACACACACACAAACTCAACTTTTACTGTTTTATTTACTTATTTAATGAAATGTATGAAATTAATTATTTATATGCTTATGTAATTTATTTGTAGCTTTGGCAACACTGTTGTTATTATTCATGCCAATAAAGCTGATTTGAATTGAATTTACTAAAACTTGACTAAAATACTTTTGATTTTCTTTTGACTAAAATACCCAGACTTTTAGTCACCTAAAACTTGACTAAAAAAATAGTATATAGTGGACTAAACATGACAAAAACTAACAAGGACATCTGACACAGGACTACATTTTAAAATGGCTGACAAAATGAACCCTAGCCTCCGCTCGCCTGTTCATGACTCGTCACATCTTCACAGACAGAAACAGCGACAGGTGACCTCTGACCTCTGAAATGACTAAGCTGCAGTTCCCGTCTTCGTCGTAGTCGATCTGGAAGTGTCGGGTCTCTTTGATCGGCTGGTCGTCTTTGTACCACACCACCTCTGGGTCCGGGTAACCTGCAGACACAGGCGGGGCTTCATCACCGTCAGAGCTTAAAGTCAATCTCCACTAAAATATTTTTCCCCCAGAGCCTTCAACTACATCCCAACGCAGAACTAAAACTTATGGAAGCGTTTGGCGAGCGTCATCAGCTGTCATCATGTGACTCAAACTCCCATTACTACGCCATCTCCATGGCAACGGAGCAACTCCAGGAGAGGTGGCTGAAAGCTCTGGAAGAACTTTTCTGAGCTTGTAATTTCTGACATTTACAACTCGAGTTAAAATCAAACCGAACCACTTTAAGATGGAAAACAGGCATTTTTCCCTTTTTCCTGATGTTCCTTTGACCGACGGATCGATCGACTTATTGAGTGACCGATCGACAGTCTCAGCTCTCGTACCTTCGATCTTGCAGTCGAAGCGAGCGGCGCTGCCCTCCACCACCTCCACGTCTTTGATGACCGCGCTGAAAGTCGGCTTACACTCCGTCTTCTGCTCGTACTCCAAACACTCGAGGAACTGGTTATCCTCTGAACGCACACACACATAAACACACACACAGTCAGCTGACCCAACTAATCTTTAAATGTAAATTACAGTACAAACAGAACAACATCAGTCAAGTACTTGAGTTATTTTTGAGGTTCATGTATTTTACTTATTTCCATCCTACATCTCAGAGGGAAATCTTGCACTTTCCTGCCCTTCAAACCCGTGACAGCTCCAGACTTTAAGCTACAACACTCATAATTCATCATGCTGATGTTCTTGTATGTGATGCTTGTCTCCCAGAGGGGTCATTTACACCGGGGACGCTGGGGACACGTCCCTACCACTTTTTTAAAGCATAATTTATTAAAATGTTCTGTAATGTAGCTTGCGGTTAAATAACAAATGAAAATGCCCTTTAAAAGTTTATTTGCATTTTAAGAAAACATGCAGTGTAATTAAAATATAGAAGAAGCAAATGTGCGTTAAAAAGCTAAAAAAGAAAACAAGCTGCTGATTATAAAATGACCCACAGTAACTTTAACAACTTCTGGTCAGTTTCTTTTTGGCCAAGTTTTCCGTTCTCTCCCTGTGAACATGACAAAGAGGACGGAAGACTAAATCATGCCTGCATGTGTTGCCTGACTGGAGCTGCACTCACTTAGATTCTGTATTTATACATTTTGAAATGTCACCTGCCTCCTGAATTTTGTTTCCGTTTACGTAAATAAAAACATTTCCACCATAAATTGGTTCAGAAACTTTCACCAGAATGCAGGAAATGAAGTGTTTGATCATCAAAAGTTTCAGCCCCTGTTTAAAGTCGGTATAAAGATGGCAAACTGTCTGAACCAAGCGGGAACCTCCGGGTCTGAAGAGTGAAACCTTAAACCTGCGTCCTCTCTAGCAGCCAGCAGGGTGCGACTCTGCGTACATTTAACCAGCGCTGCTGAAAAAGCTCATCAGCAGTCGGCTGCTCATTTTTCAGTAGCATCCCAGCTAATATCACAGTTAATGTTAATTACAGATGCACCTTGCTAACCAAGCTAGCTAGCTCCACTCTCTCGTCCAAATATGTTCACCTCTGGTTCCAAAAAACCGAGATGGCGACGGCCAAAATGCCAAACTGGAGCAGAGACAGTTGTATTATTTAAAGGGGGGGGTGTCAGTGGGGGACCCGGGCCAGGGCCACCCACCATCACACCCTGACAGCTGCTTTACCTTCGGTGGGCGAGCCCTTCTTGGCGCTGACTCCGGCCATCATGGCCATGGACGACAGTCTGCCGATGGCTCGAACAGCGTGGCCCGTTTTCTGCCACAGAAGAAGAAGAAACAGTCACATGACCACTTCCTGTGCTGTCGGCCACGATGGATGGCGACGTGGTTAACAGTACTGTGTAGCATCAGGCTATGTGGTGTTTTATTATTATTTATTTTGTTCTCCTAGCACGTTTTTGTCGTCTTGTTTTCATCCTGTGACTTTGCTGTGATGCTAACAGGTTGTTGTTGTTGTTGTTTACCTGCCATTTCCTCCTCAGGATGTACTTCTTCATCCTCTCCTTGGAGAGCTTCGTGGCCTTCATGGTGTTGGTGTCCTGCTTCAGCCAGGTGTGTTCAAAACACTGAGCACAGGTGAGCCGGGCCCTGACGCACACACACACAGCAGCATTTTACTGTAACACAGTTCTCCGTCTGAACGGTTTCACCTGGACGACAAAATGTCCAGGACTCTGAGCAGAAAGTGAACGCAGCTCGTTACTGCAGTGACTCCTTGTGGGGCGAGCTGTAGTTTTTACTGCTAACTAGCCCTCTAAGCTAGCTGCCTTGCTAAATGCCGGCATGTTTAAAATGTATTTTCTTACTTCATGTCCTTCTTCAGAAGGTTGGTGATGAAGTCTTTGCCGTTGTCGGAGATTTCGTCGAAGGCCTCGTCCTCGAAGTCCCAGGAGGCCGAGGTGACGTTGGACAGAGTCTCGTTGTCGTTGTCGCCCATGAAGGGAGACAGACCGCTCAGCCTGAGAGGGCGACAGACACAGGCTGAATTTTCACTTTCATTTCCTGTTTATTTGACAGGGACAGTGCACCAGAGTTAGCTAGCAGCTAATTTGCATCTTTTGTCCCTGGGCAGGTAAACAAAACAAAAGAGAAGACACAACACAAGCACTAAACATCAAATAGCTGGCCAGGAAGTAGAAAAACACTGGGAAGAAGACTCAGATTCACTTTTCAAACATTAACACTAGAACCGCCAAATTTAGCTGCGGCTGTTTTTTGATTGTATGTATCTTTGTTTCTATATAATATTCAAGCCCCTCAGTCTCTGACTTTTCCTAAAAGTGTGTTATGTAGCACCCCCTATTGTTAAAAAATGTCAATATAAAGCCAGATTTAAAACATGGGCATTTATATCTATAAGCGCCAGCGGGTAAAATTTACCCCTATAGAGAAGTCATGTTAGCGCTGTTCATGTCACGCGTTTAGATAAACATTCTATGTTGCTATCGGCAACGCCTTTCCCACTACAGGCATTGAAGTGAAGGAGAGTCTGACGGTGGGGGCTGAGCGATGTGTCCTGGGTTGATTCTGCATCTGACGGGTCATTATCTGACAGCGATCCACTTGAATGAAGTAAACATGCATAAAAGCCGCTGCTCATAGCTTTTGTGTTGCTACATGATCATCAAAGCTAATGCTGCAGTAGTGTAGTTTTTTCCTTTGATAGAGGTGTGTTCTGCGGTCCCTTCAAGAGAGCGTGCGGCCGCCGCGAGTGAATGTGCCCTTCACAAAAGCGCAAGCGATCGACCTGCACAGTGAAGACAATGAATAAAATAGAATAAACTTTCTGTAAATGCCTGAAATATGGGGATGGTGTTTATAGGAAATGTACAGCCAATGTGCTAAATGTTTCCCAAAGTGTGTTGGAGCAACATG
Source organism: Micropterus dolomieu (assembly GCF_021292245.1). Lineage (NCBI taxonomy): Eukaryota > Metazoa > Chordata > Actinopteri > Centrarchiformes > Centrarchidae > Micropterus > Micropterus dolomieu. Next base: position 942,229 of record NC_060156.1, on the reverse strand, counting down.
TAGCAGAAATAATCACAGCATTTTTTTAGAAGGTAAATTTTACCTGCTATGGTGGTTAAAGGTATACAACGAACCCTGGCGGTTCTAGTGTTGTGAAAAATAACATCACTCAGGAAAAATAAATAAAATACTAAATATTATTTTAGATTAAAAGTCCACTAAAAAATTTTCCTCAGAAATATACATACAAAATATACAAAATAAAGCTAAGCTAAGTGAAGCTAAGCTAAGAGAAGCTAAAGTAAAGGGAAGTTAAAACAATAAAAACTTAATGAAGCTAAGCTAAGAGAAGCTAAAGTAAAGGAAATTAAAACAATTAAAACAAAATAAAGCTAAGCTAAGTGAAGCTAAGCTAAGAGAAGCTAAAGTAAAGGGAAGTTAAAACAATATAAACTTAATGAAGCTAAGCTAAGAGAAGCTAAAGTAAAGGGAAGTTAAAACAATACAACAAAATAAAGCTAAGCTAAGAGAAGCTAAAGTAAAGGGAAGTTAAAACAATACAACAAAATAAAGCTAAGCTAAGAGAAGCTAAAGTAAAGGGAAATTAAAACAACACAAAAAAAAGCTAAGCTAAGTGAAGCTAAGCTAAGAGAAGCTAAAGTAAAGGGAAGTTAAAGCAATAAAAAACAAAATGAAGTTAAGCTAAGCTACAAAGAGGTGAACAAAATAAAATATAAAAACTGAAGCTATGCTAAAACAGAGGAAGCTGAACGACATGAAACAACAGGAAGCTGAGTAACAGTCGTGGTAAACTCACAGTATGTAACAGATGACTCCTATACTCCACATGTCGGTGGGATAACTGATCGCTTCGTAATTGATCACCTCTGGAGCCACGAACTCCGGAGTCCCAAACAAAACCTTCAGAGTTCCTGCGTTTTCTGTCGGACGCCACAAAGACAAGAGTCGATTAGACAAACAGCCATTTTCAGGCTCAGCTTTTAGCTAATTGCTAATGTTGTCCCGTCAATAAACTCGTTAGCTTGTTAAAATGCTGACAATCGTTGGGACAGTCACATGGATGCAGTTAGCAAGGTAACCACCCGGCATGTAAGGCTAATGTAAGCATGCTGTTAGCATTAATCACCTTAAAGTATGTACCTTGGCATCAGGACTGGGCAATAAAACAATATTGATCATTATCGCAATTTCATTTTCCTCAATAAAAATTTAATAAATGTTCAATATATCATCAATTAATGTTTGAATTGATTAATTTGAATCACAAACAAATTAGAACTGAATTTTTCTATAAAGATATTAATTCTGTTAAGAAATAAATGACTGAAACTAATCATCAATCAAAATACTAATCATATTTGTCGAAAACAGATTTTATCAGAATAGTTCTGGATGTTCTGCCTCAGATTAATGATCCTCTGTTTGGCATCAAGAGTTTGTTCTGAGCAGAAAGAAAAGTTTAAAACTTTCACTCAGGAGACAAAAATCTTTAAATGTAAAAGAAATAATGATTTGACTTTTATCCTGATAATTACTGATATCTAATGATATGAAATGTTTTATTGTGATAACATTTTTGCTGAATCAAGGCCCCATTGTTTCTTCCTTCATATGTTAATCTCATGTATGCAAAAGACCATCTGGGATTTTTAATGTTTACACCCCAAAAATGTACATAGACCAGCCCACGTTCCAGTGAAGCAGCTAGCTGCTGCTAACAGAGTAGCTGCTGTTATCAGTCCGGGCAGAATCAGCAACAGGACGGCTTAGCTGCACGGCTAACTGAGTAGCTTATAACTCACTTGTTTAAATAAATATTAAGCTTTAAATTTCTGCATTGCTGGGGGCATGGCCACTTTGAGTGACAGGTGGGTAGCCGGCGCTGTCACTGCTAGCGTTTATGCTAGTAGCTGTCTGTCAGAACACAACTGTAAGTTATAATACTGCTGTTCTTGTGTCACGGGATGCAGGTTTTTAGGCGGGAATTTATCCAGATAAAGACAAGTAAAAAATTTGGACACGCGAGACTCCAGGTCCCGCTATCCGATAGCCAGTATAACGTTACCATCCACAAGTCACATAACTACAGTATAATACTGGAAATATAGTATAATATGTCTCCTTTAAGACGTGTTTCTGCGGTCACCTAGTCGCCTGGCGAGGCCGAAGTCGATGAGTTTGATCTTGCTGCCGGTCTTGTTGACACACATGATGTTCTCTGGTTTGAGGTCCAGGTGGACGATGCCCTGTTTGTGGATGAAGCTGACTCCGTCGATGATCTGCAGCATGTATTTTATCACCTCCCGCTCCGTCAGCTCAAAGTCCTCGTCGATGATCCGCTCGAACAGCTCGCCGCCTGAGATCCTGCAGAAGAAGACATCTTGTTGCTACAGCAACACGTATTACATAAAGCTCCAAACACAACTCACGCCAACACTTCTGCGTCCCTCTGAAAGGCTCAGCAAGTCAGCGGTGCTTTGCCACATCACTGGGCCAAAACCGTTTGCAGCTGAATAAAAATAAAAGAGATTATCTTATTCGTGAACACTAGAGAGACTCAGACTGCCTATCTGGATTCAAGAGCTCTGGTATCTAAAGACAGGGTACCCCCAGGATTCTCACAGTTAAGACCTTTTTAATACCACCTAGGATGAAATTTAATACCAACTTCACTGAAAATCTGTATGAATTTTAAGCCCAAGAAAATTATTTAGGAAGTTACATGAATTTAATAAAACATTTTATTATAATACATTCATATTTAACACACTGTAGCTCGGGGTGTGTTTGTACTCTGATGAGATAAAATGAATCAAGGACGTCACTTTGTGTTGAAAAGTTGTGGGACATAAGGGTTCAGATTAGCGCTGTGACGATACACTTAGCTCACATGCACAATTCACAATATTGGGTTCACGAGAACAAGACAAGAAGATATTTTAACACTATTTGATGAAATATTCAATGCTGAAATATATTTAAATGGGGGTCTGGGGGTCCCTAGAAAATGTTGAGCACTGAACACTTAATTTCCTGCATTCTGGAGACATTTTCTGCACCAATTTATGGTAGAATTATCTTTATTTAAATAAAGTCATTCAGATTTTTTTAGCTTAAACTTTTCTGAACAATGCACATTTGTTTCTTTTATCTTTAAATTACATTGCATGTTTTCTTATTGTGCAAATAAACCTTTCTCAAAGTATTTTCATTAGTGTTTTTAACATTTCTTTTTGCAAGCCATTTTTCAGAACATATTTAACAAACACTTTAAAAAAAGTGATGGAGACACGTCTCCAGTGTCCACAGCGTAAATGACACCTATGAAATGAATCCAATATTTGTGCTCTTAAGGGGTGAAATCAAAAATACAAATAGAGACGTTTTCTTTTTTTATTTTCTAACAACTAACTGATTTGCGCAGAGCTGGATGCCAGAGCTCATTATTTTTGGAATATGAAATTTAAGACTTTTTTAATACGTATCCATATTCACCCTGACACGATTTAAGATCCATAAAGTCAACAGGATGGATCTTTTTCACAGCAGATATTTTGGCTCTTCACAGGAACAGAACAGGTGTAACTGATAACGGGGCAGGCGGCTCAGGAGATGGAGCGGGTCGCCTACCGACATCACGCTTGGTAGCTCGCTGCTATCGGTGCGAATGTGTGGTTCCATTTTGGTGAGCTGTAAAAAAGGTCTGTTGTGACTTCAGAACTGATTAAATAAACTATAAAATCTCCAGAGTTTCCTTGGTATCTAAAAACAAACACACAGCTCCTGGGTCACTGGGTCTTCTTGTTGTCCACGTATTGTGATGTCTGATGTTGTCTCAGTAATGACGGTGGTGAAAGTGTTATCAGAGAGGAATAATGAGAAACCCAACCACAATAAGAGCCTGAATGTAAACAACTTCCTTTCTGTTCTCTGTCCGTGCGGCTGGTTTTCCAGTTTTTATCACGGTAGCAGATATTTACTGTTTCCCCTTCGTCTCTGTTGTTTATCAGAGTGAGTTCTCTGAAACAAACACTTTCCATCTGAGCAGGTTCTCCCTGTTTATCTCAGGACGTAATGAGATGATCACACATCAATCTGGTAAAAGACGCTAAAAATATCATATTATCACAGGACACACTACCGGTCAGAAGTTTAAGATCAGCCCCATGTTTGCAGTGTGAATGTAAATATAAGAATAACTTGACCTGACCCCTGAAAATTATAAATCCCTGAAAATCTCAGTTTTGCTGACCTAAACTTTGTCTTCTTTGGTTATTCTGCAGCAGAGGAAGGAAAGTAAACACATTTCTACAGTAAATACTTTGGAACAGCCTGTTAATTCACCCTGAGAAGCTTCATTTGGACTATTTTATATATTATATATAATATTAATGAAGGAAGACAGAGCCACAGTGAAATAATGAACAAAACTCCTTCATTTATTAATTGTTAAGATCTGAAAATCTTTGGCTTACTTTGGCTGCTGACTTTGGGTCCATTAACCTCTTACCATTCCTGTAAAATTCGTTTTAAATCCAAAGTAAATTGAATGCAGTTCTTGAACCGTTTGGAGTATCTGCCTGGTTTTGGGCTTCTCTGAAAGAGACGCTCTGCAGTGTCTAACCCAAAAGAATCACTGTAAGTGCTACTGGAATTGATTAATATCAGTTTAAACAAACTAAAACTAATTTATTTTTGGTTTCCGCTTGAAAATGTTTGCTAACAAATGCCTGCAGACTACTACAGCTGGGACTTATTAGCTGTGGTGCCGCAGCATAAAGCCTTACCTGGACCAAGTTTACATTTTATACCAATACCATGAAAAATGAGTATTTTCCACAGGTTTTTCTGAGTGTCTGTCTCAGTGTAATTTTTCTAAAACAGCGCCGCCCCTTGGCGGCAGGCGGCTGCTCGACACAGACGTGTTTTTTACTGGTAGATCATGAACTTCCTACTTAAAGCTGGATATCGTTATTTTCAGATTTTTATTGGCTACAGGAAGTGCCAGTCATCACAACAGTTCATTGCAATTGGCTCGGCCTACCCAGAAAATAACAGGGGGCGGCCCTTCCTTACAGTGCGGGCTCTCATTGGCTGTTGTAGGCTATGAAAGGGACACGTGAGCTCCTATTGGGTCGGATTAGTTGTCAATCGAAAGGTCAGAGTTCAGCGGCTAATTTGAATACAAGCTATCGTAGTTCTCCAAACCGGAGTTATTACGGTTATAATGACACACGAGCCACGTCTGCCTGCAAATCTGAGACGATGCGGCAGCCGTCCCTGAGGATTTACTGATGGAATAATGTGTTTTGGACTAAATGTTTTTATTGGATTGGATCGTCTGACAACAAGACTATTTTTGCACTATTGTTGGAATATAATCTATCGGTGGATTCCTCTGAGGCTTCATAGGTAAGTACCGTCAGTTTTGATTGTACTGGCTGGTCTGACAGAGGCGCTGATTGTACCCGCTGTGGTGACTGTATTTTGAAATGGTTTGCACTGGTCGGATCACGAGGATTTTAGCTTTTAAGCGGTGGATCATATGAGTATGAAGCTAACATGGCAGCTGTGTGCGCATAGCGAGAGCTGCCGCCAGGACCTGACGGCCTGCAGGCGGCGCTGGGATGTTAGGAGGTTAAAGGTTTTTCCTGGACTTGAACTACTTTACTTTATTTACAGAAGAATTACAAACACGGGGCTGATCTTAAACTTGTGACTGTAGTTTAAGAGGATAAAAATGACTGTCTTGTTGTGTTTGTGTTTGCTGCCGTCCGTCCATCACTGCCTTCAGCTCTGAAATTAGCAGGCAGGAAATAGCTGATCTCAAATTCCCAACATAGTTGGCCAGAAAATGAATTTCCAACTTTCTTCGAAAACAAACGTCTCTGATTGCAGATCCAATTAAGAGATAACCAGCAGGTTTTTATCTCTACGATAAGAAACACGAATATAGTGAATCAAAAGTTATGGATGATAATGGCTTTTTATAGACTTTCATCCAATCAGGGTTTAGATTGATTCCCTCCGTTCCAGGCTTCTACTGGCTGATCAGTTATCATCCACAGCTAGCCCGGCTCCGTCAGAACAAACCAAATCTCCGTTTCCTGTCTTTATGCTAAGCTAAGCAGCTGCTACTACTCAGAGAGGAAGAAGATGACTTCACCACACTGAACTGTGTTAACTGCCAGTTACAGCAGAGACTGTAGAGCCAAAGATTTCATGGCTGTGATGCATTCTGTTGTGTTTGTTGGAAATTTTAAACCTTTATTATCGAGCATCATGATCATTATTGGAATTTTTAGAATGCAAATCGACCGTTATTTACTGGTGAGATGAGATCTCGATAAATAAATATATGACGTAAAACTTCTATTAGACGCCTGTCCCTTTACTGGCCTGGTGTGGCTAAACACTAAAAAATGTTGAAACTTTTGTCAGATTTCACACATCGTTAGATTCTTCACAATCCAATCGTTTAGTTCATTTTATGTAAACAACAATCACCAAAATAGAATTCATTTAGATTTAAGGCCGGGTGAGTTCAGTGATTTAAGCAAATTAAAGGCCGGGCTGTTTAACCTATTAGAGAAAGTGGAAGGATGTAAAATGAAAGCAGCTTTTAGCCTTGATGAGAAAATGAACACAGCATTAGAGAAGTTGTCGTTCACATTACGCACATCTCGAGGACCATGACGATGTCAGACTTGCCCTCGAAGGCGTCGATGCACTGGACCAGTTTGGGGTGATGGAGGCTGTTCATGATGCTGATCTCCTGCCGAACGTTCTCCTTCTCCTTTGCAGAGTACGCCTTGATGAACTTCCCCGCCCAGACCTTCTTCGTCGCCTTCTCCACCAGTTTAAAGACCTGGCCGAACTTTCCCCTGTCACACGGACGCAGTTTTAGTTTCAGACAAAATCAGAGGTGCATTGTGGGTGAGGTGTGAGTGGGCGGAGCCTTACGTTCCCAGCCTCTCCTCCACGTCGTAGAGGTCCTTCACCTTCGTGTCTGTTCTGATGGTCACGTCTCTGTAGTCGGGCTCCTTCTCCGAGTCTGAGGCAGAACAACACAGAGGTCAGTGGTCACAGGTGTGGCAGGAGGGTTACCACGTCATGATTTCTTATATAATGAACGTTAAGTGATATGTCATGTCCTTTGGTATTTTATATATGTCATGTCATATGTCATGTCGTGTTGTATGTCAAGTCATGTCATGTCGTATGTCGTGTTGTATGTCATGTCGTGTTGTACTGTATGTCGAGTCATATGTCGTGTCGTATGTCATGTTGTATCGTATGTCGTGTTGTATGTCCTTTGGTATTTTGCGTCATATGTCATGTTGTATGTCATGTCGGATGTCGTGTCATATGTCATGTTGTGTTGTATGTCGAGTCATATGTCGTGTTGTATGTCCTTTGGTATTTTGCGTTGGATATCATGTATGTCGTGTCATATGTCGTGTCATATGTCATGTTGTATGTCATGTCGGATGTCGTGTCATATGTTGTGTTGTATGTCGAGTCATATGTCGTGTTGTATGTCCTTTGGTATTTTGCGTTGGATGTCATGTTGTATGTCATGTCATATGTCATGTTGTATATCGTGTTGTATGTTGTGTCGTATATCGTGTTGTATGTCGAGTCATGTCGTGTTGTATGTCCTTTGGTATTTTGCGTTGGATGTCATGTATGTCGTGTCATATGTCGTGTCATGTCGTATGTCGTGTCGTATGATGTGTTGTATGTCCTGTTATATGTCGAGTAATATGTTGTGTCGTATGTCCTTTGGTCATATGTCGTGTTGTATGTCGTGTCATATGTTGACTCGTATTTTGCATCGTATGTCGTGTCGTATGTCCTTTGGTATTTTGCGTCATGTGTCGTATGTCATGTTATATTTCCTTTGGTATTTTGCGTCATATGTCGTGTTGTATGTCAAGTCATATGTCGTGTTGTATGTCAAGTCATATGTCGTGTCATATGTCGTGTTGTATGTCCTTTGGTATTTTTGCGTCATATGTCATATTGAATGTCGTGTCGTATTTTGCGTCATTGTGCAGCTCTCAGATGTGTTGTGTCGTACCTTCATCCTCCTCCTCTGCCTCGACCTCGTCTTGGTTGTCTGTCAGATGAACCAAACAGTTAGTACAGTTAGTCAGTTTAGTTCAGTCACATTACTTCAGCTCTGCTGTTATTTGGTTTCAGTTAATGCAGTTTAGTTAAGTTTAGTTGACTCAGTACTGGTTTAGGAGGGATGTATGAGTGCACATGAGCGTGTTCTGGAAGTTACTAAGCACCAAACCTCATTCTATTACAAGACAATTCTACAAACACTTTAGCACAGCATCATTGTGGGTTAAACCCTCTCTGAGTGCTTCCCCGGTCAGTCCATGGGTGTTTTCATTGATGTGATGTGGTGCCACCCAGTGGTCAAACAATTCCACTGGACCTCCATTATAAAAGTCTGTAAAACAGTTGACACCTCCAGCAGCAAACAAGTGCAGCTATTACTCTTCCTATTATGAATTTGATTGCATGACGGCTTCGTATCTGTAAAATTAAAGAGACTGGGCGCCATCTTTTAGTCCAGTATCCAGTCCATGGGTCAGCGACACAAGAATGCTTCACATGGAGGCCGTGATTGACTCATCCAGGCAAACAAAAACCTAGCAAACCAAAACTGACCTGGAACAGAACCGTGGACAAGGATCAGGACCGATAGAGGGAGATGATTGTGGCTTTACTCACCGTCCACCAGTCCTACAGTAACAGGTTCAGATTCTGCACTCGGCTCTCCGACCCCGTAGATGTTCTCCGCCCGGACACGAAACTTATACTGACGCTCTGGAAGAAGGTTCTACAAACAGACAGAAACTTTATTTAACCCTTAAACTGGAGATACTCTGAAGACATTTCCTTTCCGTTAAGGTGCATCCATCTGTGGTTTCAGAGAGCTGCTGGTTAATAACAGCTGAACTCACCTGTACGTTGTAGGAGGTGCTGTTGCAGGACACCAGGTGTTTCCACTGCTGCTCCATAGAGTCCCAGATCTCCAGGTTGTAGGACTGCACGGCACTGCCTCCGTCATAGGTCGGCCCGTACCAGGACAGAGTCAGACTGGCTCGCCGGATATCTGAGGCTGCAGGGACCCTCGCTGGGGGGTCGGGTTTATCTGAGGAGGACGGAGGGTCATTCAGGTAAACAAAAGGACATTACTGACCCCTACAGGCTGCAGTGGTCATTACAGCCACTGAGCAGAGAGTCCTGGAGAGGAAAGAGCCTGACATCATGGCTGCTGAAGTAAGAGGCGACAGAGGGGTGCTGACAGTAGAACATAAACCACGTTTCACCACTCAGACGGAGACATAAACCACATATTTACTTTGTGTTTAGAGACCTGACACCTAATTACAGCATGTGCCTATTTAGTTAAACCCTGAGGGGAACATGACGGTCTGTACCACGTTTCATCACCATCCATCCAACAGCTGCTGATGTTTGTAGGTATGAACCAAGCTTTCCTACTAACATGGCTAAAATCAGGCGTTTCTACAACGAAGTCTGGTGCGACGGCAGCACCGAATGTCCTGAGACGAGAACAAATGCACGAGCTCGTCTCAGCTGACTGGATGAAGCTGGACCTGATTTACGTCGGAAGAAGAACACGAGACGGACGGATCTGATCAGCTGGATGTGATGATGACGTCACCTGAGGTCACATTGACATGTCATGAACGCCGAGGAGACAAACAACGTGTGTGTGTGTGTGTGTGTGTTTATACAGTTCATAGCTTCACACACACTCAAACAGACAGCATTGCCATAAAAGGCTTCAAACTGCAGCTGTGAGTCTGAACTCGGTCGTCTGACACATCGTCGCTGTCAGAGTGTTATAATCCTGTTTCACCTGATGTACTCCACCGGTCAGGAGCTTTAGAACTCCTACATGTTTGTAGTTCTTCTGTAAATCTAAGCAGTTCAAGTCACAAATCTTAAATGGTACCAAAGTAAGCAGCAAACTGCCAAAGTTAAATATGTTTACGTCACCAAAACAGACATTTTCAGATCTAAAATTAGTTTTTTTTGTTCATTATTTCGCTGTAGGAGCAACTGATGACCAGCTGCTCTGTCTTCATTAATATTACATCCAGTATCTCACAGAAGTGAGTCCACCCCTCACATCGTTGTAAATATTTGATTATATCTTTTCATGTGACAACGCTGAAGAAATGACCCTTTGCTACAGTGTAAAGTAGTGAGTGTGCAGCTTGTATAACAGTGTAAATCTGCTGTCCCCTCAAAATAACACACAGCCGTTAATGTCTAAACCGCTGGCAACAAAAGTGAAAATGTCCAATTTGGGCCCAATTAGCCATTTTCCCTCCCCGGTGTCATGTGACTCGTTGGTATTACAAGGTCTCAGGTCTGAATGGGGAGCAGGTGTGTTAAATTTGGTGTTATCGCTCTCACACTCGCTCATGCTGGTCACTGGAAGTTCAACGTGGCACCTCATGGCAAAGAACTCTCTGAGTAGAAAAAAAAGAATGGCTGCTCTACATAAAGATGGCCGAGGCTGTGAGAAGACTGCCAAGACCCTGAAACTGAGCTGCAGCACGGTGGCCAAGACCATACAGCGGTTCAACAGGACAGGTTCCACTCAGAACAGGCCTCGCCATGGTCAAACAAAGAAGTTGAGTGCACGTGCTCAGCGTCATATCCAGAGGTTGTCTTTGGGAAATAGACGTATGAGTGCTGCCGGCACTGGGGAGCTACAGTTCATTGAGGGAACTATGAATGCAAACATGTACTGTGACATACTGAAGCAGAGCCCCTCCCTTCAGAGACCGAGCTGCAGGGCAGTATTCCAACATGATAACGACCCCAAACACACCTCCAAGACGACCGCTGCCTCGCTAAAGAAGCTGAGGGTAAAGGTGACGGACTGGCCGAGCACGACTCCAGACCTGAACCCTGCTGAGCATCTGTGGGGCTCCTCAAACGGTAGGTGGAGGAGCCCAAGGTTTCTAACATCCACCAGCTCCGTGATGTCGTCATGGAGGAGAGGAAGAGGACTCCAGTGGCAACCTGTGAAGCTCTGCTGAACTCTAGGCCAAGAGGCCACAAAATATATTGACACTTTGGGCCCAATTAGGACATTTTCACTTGGGGGTGTCCTCACTTTTGTTGCCAGCGGTTTAGACATTAACGGCTGTGTGATGTGTTATTTTGAGGGGACAGCAGATTTACACTTGCACAAGCTGCACACTCACTACTTTACACTGTTATACAAGCTGCACGCTCGCTACTTTACACTGTTATACAAGCTGCACGCTCACTACTTTACACTGTTATACAAGCTGCACGCTCACTACTTTACACTGTTATACAAGCTGCACGCTCACTACTTTACACTGTTATACAAGCTGCACGCTCGCTGCTTTACACTGTTATACAAGCTGCACGCTCGCTACTTTACACTGTTATACCAGCTGTACGCTCGCTACTTTACACTGTTATACAAGCTGCACGCTCACTACTTTACACTGTTATACCAGCTGTACGCTCACTACTTTACACTGTTCTACAAGCTGTACGCTCACTACTTTACACTGTTATACAAGCTGCACGCTCGCTACTTTACACTGTTATACCAGCTGTACGCTCGCTACTTTACACTGTTATACAAGCTGCACGCTCACTACTTTACACTGTTATAC
>NC_060156.1:920696-930527 GCF_021292245.1 Micropterus dolomieu | reverse complement strand
CTACTTTACACTGTTATACCAGCTGTACGCTCGCTACTTTACACTGTTATACAAGCTGCACGCTCACTACTTTACACTGTTATACCAGCTGTACGCTCACTACTTTACACTGTTCTACAAGCTGTACGCTCACTACTTTACACTGTTATACAAGCTGCACGCTCACTACTTTACACTGTTATACCAGCTGCACGCTCACTACTTTACACTGTTATACCAGCTGCACGCTCACTACTTTACACTGTTATACCAGCTGCACGCTCACTACTTTACACTGTTATACCAGCTGCACGCTCACTGCTTTACACTGTTATACAAGCTGCACGCTCACTGCTTTACACTGTTATACCAGCTGCACGCTCACTACTTTACACTGTTATACAAGCTGCACACTCACTACTTTACACTGGAGCAAAGGGTCATTTCTTCAGTGTCGTCACATGAAGAGATAGAATCAGATATTTACAAAAATGTGAGGGGTGGACTCACTTTGAGAGATACTGTATAATATATAAAATATAGTACAAATAGCTTCTGAGGTTGTATTAGCAGGCTGTTCCAAGGTGTTTACTGTAGACATGTTTCATTTCCTTCCACTTTGTCTTTACAAAACCATTTTGTACCACAGGCATCTAACAGGCATGTGTATTTATTTATTCTCTCATGTCGTTGTAGTTTTGAGTCACGGGAAAGTGAAGCAGACGTTTCTCACCGACGATGGTGAGGTTGAGGGCGGCCTGTCGGAGGCCGACGGCGTTCCTCAGCTCGATGGTGTAACAGCCGCAGTGTTCCTGCTGACCGCTGGAGATGGTGAGTTTACTGCTGCTGTCGGAGCTCACGATGGAGATATCAGACGAGCCCTCCTGGATCTGACAGACAGACACACAAACACATCGTCTCAGTTTGTTCCAGACTTCTAGAGTCAGTGGCAGATCAGCGTCCAGATGTTTGATATCTGTTTGTCTATGAGCAAGAGAGTGCAGGTACGTGTGAGGTTAAATTATAAAAATAATATTGACTGATACATAAATTGTCAGCAGAAATATTTTTATATGCAGGCTTTGTTGCACATTAACATCTATAAATAGATTAATACTTCAAGCCACCAGATGTCGCCGTGTTGGTATTGGAACTCTTTTAAATCCCTTGTTAAACTTCTATCAAAGATCCTTCCTGATTTTACATGATTTAAGTATTATTTTGGAAATTACTTTTAATTCTCAGCTGTGTTTTGTTTTACCTGCCTTCATATCTAACTGGTTTAAATTGTTTTGAATTAAGTATTTTTAGAACTTGTATTTGATTCTTGTGAAGCACTTTGTAATGTTGGTTTATAAATAAAGATTATTATATTATTATTGTGGCTACACGAGGATGAAGACAGCTGGAGAATAAACACAACACAGGACGTTCTCTACAGGATGATTTACTTCTTGAGCAGCTCTCTCAGATGATCTGATGTACAGATGTTTAGGCGTTTTGAAACAGTGCGTTCAGCTGCCGTAAATGGGCAGATAATCTCCCGGGTTTGGGCTAAGCCCTGAATGTTTACAGCGTCTGCCTCCGCCCCTGGCCGCCAGACGTCATCGGCTCGGACTGCTCTCACGGAGTCGCCTGGGAGAGAAGCCCTCAGCGCGGCCTCAAAGGCAGACAAGCCTGCACCTCTGTCTGCACACCGGCCTCAGGCAGCAGGGACGCTCCACAGCAGGCTGAACCACGGCTTCTGCTGTGATCAGACCAAGCAGGGAACCTCCGGGTCTGAAAAGTGAAGCCTTAAACCTGCGTCCTCTCCAGCAGCCAGCAGGGGGCGACTCCAGCGGCTGCAGAAAGAAGTGTGATTGTATAGAAGTCTCTGAGAAAATGTTTCTACTTGTCAGCTGATTTATTCCCTCAGTAAACACTTTCCTGATGAGTTTATGGTCTCAGTCGCTAGTTTCAAGTCTTCTTCAACACAGCATGATGTTCATTTAGTAAATTATGGTCCCATTTAGAGGAGCAGAGACCAGGAAGCAGGGGAGGCTTTAGGGCGGGGCTACAAGCTGATTGACAGGTCGCTACCATGGCGACCTTCCAATCAGGACAGAGGCGACTCGTATCTGCTGCTCTGTTTACATTTAACCAGCGCCGCTGAAAAAGCTTATAGAGAGCCTAAGTCTCTTCCCCTCCTGGCCCATGGGACCTTATTTCGGAAAGAATATGTACGGTAGTCAACGGCGAGAGAGAACTTATCTTTTTATCCTGTTAGAATTGAGCCCTGAATCACACACATGATGTTTGTCAATTTAAAATATAATTTGCAAGTCAAGAAAGTTGCAGTTTGTCGTAAAACAGTAAAGTTACATATTGTTTTGTGTGACACCCGTTCAATGAACTACAAATCTGGTCCCACACACTATACGTCGGCAACATGTTAGCGCAGTAATGCTAAGCTAACGTTCATTGCTTTCTTGCTACTAGCTAGATAACTTAGCTATGTTCCACGCAGAAATATATCTCACCTGATAAATTTAATCCAACGACTCCCGGTCCTTTTATCACATTATCCTCTCATGAAAGTTTTTTGACGTTAGCTTCAGTGACGTTAGCTTCAGTCAGTAACGTCGTCACATACGCGACTTTTGGGTTTGTGCTCTTTGTAATTGTGTATTTTCAAAGTCTTATACTTCAACAGTTTTACAACAAAATTGCAACTTTCTTGACTTTAAAATGTATTTTTTAAATTGACAAACATCATGTGTGTAATTCAGAGCACAATTCAAACGGGATCAAAATATTTGTCGTCCCTCGCCGTGGTCCACCGGAAGGGGCGGGGCTAGGCTCTCTATTAGGGGTCGGCTGGTCATTTTTCAGGTAAGAAGATTTTGTATTAGGTTTGTCGCTAGCCAAACTTAGCATCCCAGCTAATACCACAGTTAATGTTAATTACATATGCACCTTGCTAACCAAGCTAGCTAGCTCCACCCTCTCGTCAAAAATATGGTCACGTCTGGTTCCAAAAAATCAAGATGAAACCAAAATGCTTCAAAACGGTAGTCAACGTCACGGCAGCTACGTCCACTTGCAGACACTGAACTGTTAATGGACTAAGCTAGCTTTATTCTTTTTTTTACTGTATTATGTATTTTGACACCTCTTTGGTGTTTTACACTGGGACCTTTATTATTACCTATTACTCTAATCACTCTTTAAACGCTGTTATATTTTACTTCATATCTGACTCTAGTGAATGTTATGAATATTTGCCTTTATGTTGTCTTTTGTATTTTTTCTATCTATTTAACGTCACCTCACTGCTGCCAATAAATTTGGTCTCATTCATCTGTTGGTATTGGTTCTTTCTATCACACGCTCGTCATCGTCCTTCATGTGCTCATGTAATCAATAAGGAGCTGTCTGAGTGTTGATGTGTGAATTCACAGATACTTATTGAATAAAGAAACATTAAACGTGTTTTATTTCCTGTGTAAACATGATGGAACAAAGTGTTGGACACATTAACATGTTGACCTGATGATGGCGAGTTATTACAGTTCCCCCTGATCAATAACCAATAACCCCAGCCTCAGTGTGTGCGTGTGTCTCACTGGTTTCCTGAACTTCAGCCAGGTGCAGCTGATGGGCGTAGCTCCAGAGAACTTGCAGACGATCTCCACCTTCTCCCCCGCCAGGATCTTCATGTCCTCCGGGAACTGCAGGATCTGAGGAGGCAGAGCTGCGCAAACAAATCCATAATCAATAATCACTCGTGATGACTGGACTTTCAAATCGATCAGCAGACAGGTACACAGGCGTGTCACCTTGTTTGGGCGGAGTCTTGGCGGTCGGTTTCTTTATTCTGGCTTCACCTGATGGAGACAAAGACAACAGACATCAGAGGTTACCGACACGCCGCCATGTTGGACTTTGCGTCTCGTCGTTCTTCCTTTTGCAGATTTTGTGAAATGTTTTCATTCAGATTTTTCTCCCAAATCCTCAAACTGTCGAGAGCAAAACATGTCGTCATCTCGCTCCTGTTAACTGAGTTTTAAGTTTTTAGAGGATAAAAACTATTTTAAAGCAGCTCAGAATCGACAAGAAAAGAAAAAGAATAAAAGTGAACCCCGAGAAACCAGAGTGAGCGTCTCGCACAGCGTCTGGCAGCAAACATCCATCACAACACCCACACATGACATTTAACAGCTTTCAACATACACAACACACTTAGATTACTACATAATCCCAACAGTTGCACATTCACCCACAGCAGCCGTACAGTTTTCCCCTGAAGCTGCAGATCCATTAGAACCTGTTCTGACCCCAGGAGTCTCATCTAGACGCTTGGTCAGACCCTTCAGCGTCGCTTTTTCGCACCCTGGGTACCATTTAGTGTTGTTTTTGTACGTGCAGGGCTCTGCGGTCAAGTTAGCAAGAATAAATCTGCAAAGTCCCTTTAGACTTTCAAAATTAAACTAGTTGTTAACGTTGTGACTTCACGGATTGGGTTAAAATAACGACGAATGTTAAGACGAGACACGGCCGGTGGAAACATGGTTTTATTATCTGGTCAGTTCTGATATCTTGAGCTACTTTGCTTCTTCAACAAAATCCACATTTAGTAGTTTATTTTCCAGCAGTTTGTCTCTGAGCGTCTGTAGAAAGCTCTCTCTCTGGTGCAGAACGCTGTCCAATCCAAATATGGTCATTTCCTTTGTACCGGCAACCAATCAGGAAAGCACAGAGGTGGATTTAAGCTCAGTCTGAAATCTGATTGGCTAGCTTTGATTTCTGACAGCGTGATTAGTACATGCTGTTACTCAGTTATCAGTTTGATGCGTTTCAGATGTTCTATTTTGTTGTTGTTGGGGGTGTCATCAGATATTGGCTCTGTAAATACTGATTTTAAAATAAAAATATGTAGAATTTTATAATACTTATTATTTTTTTTAAAATAATTCCTGACTATATTCTGAAGGTTTGTACTGAGGGGTTTGTTCAAACATCATTCACAGCCTGAATTATAGAACATTTTATTCCCAAAAACATAGAGAAAATAGATTTTTTAAAATGCCTGTTGACAGTATTTTCTGATTTATGGAGCAATAAAAAGAGATAAAACTCGTAAAAACATTTAAGTCTAATGTGTCAACAAAATAAAACAATTTTGAACCTGATTTAATCCAGAGTTCAGATTTCAGTTCTTTAAATATATGCAAATTAGCATTTTTTTCATTAGATGCTGCCTCATTTGCACATTTACACATAACATTTCAGAAAACCTGTAATACAAAAGATATATTGTCTTAATGTGAGTAATCAATGAGGAAAGTTTCATGGTGATATCTGTAGGTTAATGTTTTTACCCTGTTTGCCTGCAGCGTCTAAACTGAAACAGACGGGAAAAGTTTCTGAAAGCAGAGGCAACACGTCTTCAGAGGCTGACGGTTTTCATCTCTGGAACATTTACAGAGGTCAAGCTGCACTGACAGATTTATATATTTCTTTTTACGACGCTGAACTCGCTCTGCTTTTGGGGAAATTTAACAGCATTTGTAGAAACAGTCGTATCGTTCTCAGGATGTGTAGAGAGGTCAGAGTGCTTTTATTTAACATGTGAATATAAATAAAGAGGAGAGAGAAGATTAATAAACATTTCTCACCAGCTGCTTTAAAAAGGGTTTAGATTTAATAACCACACAGAAAAAGGCTGCTAGAAAACATAAATATTCTCAAAAATGTAAATCACCTGCTGATGAAGACCATGTGACACGATCAAAAACTCCAGAGCAGCTACTAAATAAACCTCATGGTGATACGTTTGCTGTTTCCAAGAACTTCAACTTAAGATCCTTAAATTTAAACAGACAAACTCTGCTGAGGAAGACCATGTGATTAAAGCTCTGGAATAACTCTTAAAGGGACTATTCTGTTTAAGATGTTCATATAGACGTTTTTCACATTCACGAGGAGAGAAACACTGAAAACAAACGAGTCCAGGTTATAACTGTTTACCAGATGTGTGTATTTACATGTATTTGTATGTACAAAATGTATAAAACTACTGCGTGTCTCTTTCCTTCCTAAAGGAGCTTTTTATGGGAAGAGTCTGAGTTTCCGACCCTCCCGGGACGCTCGGCGGCTTCTTCATGGTTAAAAAAGGAAAAGAAGAAGAATGTGAGTGTCTCTGATGACCAAATATGGAAATTCTAAAAATAGGACGCAGGAAATAGTTCCTGGAGGTTCATGTTTATTCTGACGGCAGCAGAAGAAGAATCTGTGAGCCGTTACAGATGAATATCCAACACCAAGTTATTTCAGTGCATTCTAATAAACTGTGACAGGCAGCAAGAGCTGAACATTTAGAAAATACTTTTAATCTAATGTCTGTGTCTTCAGTACAGAGCGGGAGGCAGTGGTTAGCTTAGCTTAGCACAAAGACTGGGAAAAATAAAGTGCATTCTAATAAACTGTGACGGGCAGCCATCGCTGCAGCAAGAGCTCAACATTTTAGAAAATACTTTTAATCTAATGTCTGAGTCTTCAGTACAGAGCGGGAGGCAGTGGTTAGCTTAGCTTAGCACAAAGACTGGGAAAAATAAAGTGCATTCTAATAAACTGTGACGGGCAGCCATCGCTGCAGCAAGAGCTCAACATTTTAGAAAATACTTTTAATCTAATGTCTGAGTCTTCAGTACAGAGCGGGAGGCAGTGGTTAGCTTAGCTTAGCACAAAGACTGGGAAAAATAAAGTGCATTCTAATAAACTGTGACGGGCAGCCATCGCTGCAGCAAGAGCTCAACATTTTAGAAAATACTTTTAATCTAATGTCTGAGTCTTCAGTACAGAGCGGGAGGCAGTGGTTAGCTTAGCTTAGCACAAAGACTGGGAAAAATAAAGTGCATTCTAATAAACTGTGACGGGCAGCCATCGCTGCAGCAAGAGCTCAACATTTTAGAAAATACTTTTAATCTAATGTCTGAGTCTTCAGTACAGAGCGGGAGGCAGTGGTTAGCTTAGCTTAGCACAAAGACTGGGAAAAATAAAGTGCATTCTAATAAACTGTGACGGGCAGCCATCGCTGCAGCAAGAGCTCAACATTTTAGAAAATACTTTTAATCTAATGTCTGAGTCTTCAGTACAGAGCGGGAGGCAGTGGTTAGCTTAGCTTAGCACAAAGACTGGAAACAGGGGGAAACAGCTAGCCTGGCTCTGTCCAAAGGCAACTCCCAGCACCTCTAGTGCTCCGTTGGTCCTTCAGAACTAGGGCTGTGACAATAAATCAATACAGCAATATATCATTTTACATTATTCCATGATACTGTATCGATATTCCAAAAATAGTGCTTTGACGGTTAGCTCAATGCTAATGTACAATGAGGATCTCCAATGACGTGCTAGCGGACATTAGCATCGCCATCACAATAATGTAAACATAAACTACACATTTTGCTTCACATGCTGAACATCCTGAGTGACAAACTGTGCAAATCCTTTAAGTGGATACGTTTCCTGAGCTTTGTGTGAAATAATAAAGAGCTGCTAACTTCACTGTCTTGATCTGCTCCACGCAGACCAGCTACAGCAACCCCAAAGGGTCAAAACTCAAACCCAAAATTCCCATTGGCCTAAAAATACAGCTATCAGTAGGTGGTGAAAGGACGGCTCAACGCTGTGTCACTGAACAGTTATCAATATAATGTGATGTACATGTTAGACTTAGGTGGTGCACAGCTATTTGTATTTGGGTGGTGATGGAGCAGTGGATAAGACGCTTGCCTTCGGTGTGAGAGAACCCTGTTCAATTCCCCACTGTGACCCATCCACCATTGTGTCCCTGAGCAAGACACTTAACCCCTCGTTGCCCCAGAGGCGTGCGACCTCTGACATGTACAGCAGCTGTAAGTCGCTTTGGATAAAAGCGTCAGCTAAATGAATAAATGTAGCATGTATTTTCAGCAGTAAATTCAGTGAATTAGCATTTAGGAATTTCTGTATCGTGATATTATCATTGTTGTGAGCCATGTATCGTGTATTGTATCGTAAGGTACCCTGCGAGTCAGAACCACCATCAACTCTGCACTGCACTCCGGCTAGCTAAGGCTAGCTGCTGAGAAGCTAATAATTTACACACTGTTTCTGACTGCTGCTCCAATATAAATCAAATCATGATGAAGATTTAAAAAAGAAAACCAGATGAGCTGGTTCTGCTAAATGCTAACTAGCCTAGCTAAGCAGAGTAGCAGTAGCTGCCGTCTCTGCAGCCTCTGACTCCGGCGGTCACGTGATTTCATGTCTCTCATCTTTTTAATCACATATTCAGTCAGTTAATGAATTAAAGAAACTTATTTATAGATGCTGTGTTTCAGAGAGCGAAACCTTCGTATCTGTAGTCTGTGATCATCTGCCATCTGCAGAAGCAGCTTGTGTAGTTTATATCTCTGTAACGCCGTCAGCCATTTCTCTGGAGCCGTCATAGGAAGAAGATTTAATCCTTCTTAATTCCTAATCCGGCTGACAAGGCGATGTGATTGGTGGATTGTTCCTGCAGCAGCAGATGCTGAGGGTCTGGAAACAGGCTGATCCAGCTGTTAGTTCATATTTACGCAGTGTTACAGAGCCCCCCCCACACACACTCCCATCATGCATCATGGTGGCGGGAGATAAGAATAGCAGAAAATGAGAGCGGGGTATTAAATAAAGCTGCTGTAATGAAGGATTGATGGTCGACTGTTCAGCAGCATCACACACACACAGCCTAGTGTCACTGTCTTTGTGGGGACCCGTCAGGACGATAAGGCATCAAGGACCCCTGAACCCTGAACCTGACCCCCGACCCCCGACCCTTATATCCACTGATGAATCATCATAAAGAATGTGGTTGTTTTTCTGAGTAGCTGTTCTTTGTTTAATTGTGGATTTTTGTACATCGTGTCTGGAAAACAAGGAGGGAGGAAAGAGACTGAACGCCTCCTGAAACTTGACCCTCGCCACTTCAACTCTGGTCGGAGTCGCCCTCACAGCCAAATCGAGCTCTCTAACCCGCGCAGGGTTTAAATACAGGACAAGCCCCCCCCCAGAGTAAACAGGATGTGACGTCACCGCTGCACTCGCTGCTGTAACATGTGGATCAAATTAACAACAGGTGTATTAAGATTCAGGATTGATGTTGAGGAAAAGTGTTTTTTTACAGTAACGAGACTGAAAGCATTTGTCACTTATTTTGTTTGTTTATGAAGCATAAACGTTGCCTGAGTCGGGGGGGAACGTTGTGTGGCGGCTAAAGGGAGGCTGGCTGTGTTCCTGTACGGCCGCTCTCACGGACAGGTCTCTCGTGTAAAAGAGGTCTTTCTGATCTCAACAGGACTTTCTAGTAAAATAAAAATAAAACACAAACGCATAAAAACACCGCCATACAAAGGAAAGCGTAAATCAGACAGCCATAAGATGCTGGTCTCACTAAAGGCCTGTTGGAAACACAGTGTTCCTCACTGCTGGAAGTAAAATCAGAACCACTAACTGACCGCAGGAGGGAGCATGAAGCTGCATCAGGTCAGAGACGTGAAGAGGAGCTTGGCCTCGACCAGGGGCCGAGTTACAGAAGGTTCCGGTCTTAAGTCTTAAGTTCAGACAGGAAGAGTCTCAGAGAGGATTTTTCTCAGTTTGGTATTACAGAAGCAAATCCTAACTAACTTTAGAAATCCTGTCTTATCTCAGGTTAGCAAATCCTAAACACTCAATCCCACATCGGTTATCAACCTTTATGTCTGTTACCTAGCAACCTGCTCATCTCGCCGAGCTAAACGGCTTTTAAACGCTGTTTTTTTTAAATGAAACAAACTGAAAATGGAGCAGAAA
>NC_060156.1:906109-920676 GCF_021292245.1 Micropterus dolomieu | reverse complement strand
GAAGGTTCCGGTCTTAAGTCTTAAGTTCAGACAGGAAGAGTCTCAGAGAGGATTTTTCTCAGTTTGGTATTACAGAAGCAAATCCTAACTAACTTTAGGAATCCTGTCTTATCTCAGGTTAGCAAATCCTAAACACTCAATCCCACATCGGTTATCAACCTTTATGTCTGTTACCTAGCAACTGATGCCACTTTGCTCATCTCGCCGAGCTAAACGGCTTTTAAACGCTGTTTTTTTTAAATGAAACAAACTGAAAATGGAGCAGAAACAACAACTGTCATTGAACTTGAAGTCAGATGACTCAGAGGTGTCGGTAACCTCTGTCGACAAATCCAAATCCACGTAACGCTAACACAGCGGACTCAGTCACCGCCGCACATCCTGCAGCCAGCTGATGCTGTCAGAAAGAAAATCAGTCCATTTACAGAGACACGAAGAGAAAGGCAGCTGTTGAGTCCAGAGAGCAGAGGAAACCCGGTGGTGGCTCCTCCTGCGCTCCCTCACTGACCCCGGCAGGAACCCGTAGGCGACTCTGCTCAGGAAAGTTATTAATGACGGTAAAAATAATAATAATAATACTAAAGGCTGCGGGCTGACGTCATCGTGTTTTCATGTATTTCTCGTCTCCAACGATCTCCTCCTATCAAAGACTTCCTTTGTTCCATCAAGCCTTTACATCATGTGACATACTGAGACATTATCCAGCGTCACATTTCTACTAACGAGGGTTTGGTCATCAAACGCATCGGTAGAATCAGTTAATAAGTTTAAAAGCAGTAAAAGAGCAGCCATGTGGATTAAAGAGTTATTAAACTCTAGCTGGTGGAAAACAGCTCAACAGTTCTGCTGAAGTCACGAGAGTTTATTTCAGATTTTACAAAGTTGTTCTGACTGAAATCAGTTCCCAGCCCTTATTACCATGGTTACCAAGCAGCTAGGATAGGAACTGTCTGTAATACGACCCCTGGTGTTTAACCTCTTCTTGAAGCTGCCGCTGCCGTTTTCCTGTGCACTCGATCGATTAGTGATCAGAGATCAATGTGACCTGGAAGTCGTCTTTCTGAGAGCTTCTGCAGGGTCGAGGCTTTAATTGTCCTCACGAGCAGACGCTGTAGATAAGCCCAGGAACACCAAACTGTAACAACAACAAGATGCTTCACGGCCACATGAAGGCGACAGATGAGTGTTTCTATTGGCTGATACTGAAGTCTGCTCCCGCAGGACGCTTCACCCAGCCGAGGCCACGCAAACCAGGAGCAGAGCTGCTCCCAGCAGGGAGGAGGAGCAGCCCGGACCGGCAGCCTGCTGGAGGGGCAGGCCTCCTGTACAGCCCCCTCTGGTGGCTGAGAGGAGAACTGCAGCCGCTCAGGTCAGAATGATGGCGTGTTTATTAATATTATGTAATTTCACTGGAAGCAGTTGTGAACGTGTGAAAACAGCATCAGGTGACAAATTCAGTGATGGTGAAAACAAAACGATCTGCAGGAGACATGAGAGACGTCGTGCCCTGAGACAGGACAGATCTACTGAGTTCTCTCTGGGTTGTGAACCCAGCACTGACATTAGGGGTGGAACCATGAATACCGGACCCGAGGATGGCGTTGATTCAGTCCAGTAAGAATTGAACGGCAGGTGCCTGCACCAAAAAGGTTTACCCAGCTTCTGGGTTTACCTCGGGCTTTGAGGCCCGCAGAATATGTTCTGAATATGCATTTCACGCTCGACCCAGAAACTTCATCCAGTTCTCGTTACAGAGAAGTGAAGGCCCGCCCCTTTCTGCATCGCCCATAAAACTTAAATCTGAAAAATATGTACTGTGGGAGAAAAAAACAACCACCTGGGCCAGATGTGTTCAGGTCCTCTCCTACACTTTTTAATTCTCCTACAATAAAACACTTGAGACAAAGTTACCTGAGCGGTTTCACAAAACTAAATGCAACAAACTGCGACCAAATCGACAACCATCAAATTTTCCAAACAGGATCAATGAGGTCCGCTGGAGTCAAAAGTACAGTATTTGACTCTGTAATGTTGAGTAGCATGAGGATGTAAATTAACTCAGGTAAAGTAATGTAAAGTTAATGTTTCTCTGCTCAAGACTTTGGTCGTGTTAATGTTAACGAGCTGAATCTCTGTTGGAGGATGTGGAAATAGTAAAGGCAGCATCATGTTGTTTTATACTTGTGGGTGAACAGGAAGTGACACAGCTCACGTGTGTCCGTCCCTCCCTGCAGGTCCGGCCAGGCGTCAGTCCTGGTCCAGGTCAGGCCGGTTCGGTCCAGCAGCCAGCGAGCGGCTCAGACAGCAGCAGGTCCTGATAAATCAAACCACAGAGTCGTTACAGTTTGTACATGATGATTAAACTGAAAGCAGTTAGCTGAGTAGCTAGCTGTTGATGAGATGTAATGTTGTGTTCAGTATTATCTGTGTGTTTCAGGGCTGTGAGGAGGTCGGAGTCCAACCTGCGGTTCGAGGCCGTCCCTCTGGACCAGGAGGCCACAGAGGGAGCGCAGGTGACGTTCACCTGCCAAGGTAAATCAAACCTTTCAGGGAGTCTGTGTCACAGCGTAGAGAACCAGGGACTAACCTGGACCCAGGTGACATTAGCAGGAACGTTTACACGCTATGTAACATGTTGTTACCTGTTGTTAGCTCTTTTTAGCTGTTGGTAGGCGTTATTAGCCATTGTTAGCCATGCGTAGCTGTTGGTAGCCGTTGTTAGCTCTTGTTACCTGTTGGTAGCCGCTGGTAGCCGTTGGTAGCCGTTGTTAGTTGTTGTTAGGTGTTATTAGCCGATGTTAGCCGTTGTTAGCTGTTGTTAGCTGTTGGTAGCCGCTGGTAGCCGCTGTTAGCTGTTGTTAGGTGTTATTAGCCGTTGGTAGCTGTTATTAGCCATTGTTAGCTGTTGTTAGCTCTTGTTAGCTGTTGGTAGGTGTTATTAGCTTTTTTAGCCATGCGTAGATGTTGGTAGCCGTTGTTAGCTCTTTTTAGCTGTTGGTAGGCGTTATTAGCCATTGTTAGCCATGCGTAGCTGTTGTTAGCTGTTGTTAGCTGTTGTTAGCTGTTGGTAGCCGCTGGTAGCCGTTGTTAGCTGTTGTTAGGCGTTATTAGCCGTTGGTAGCTGTTGGTAGCCATTTGTCGCTGTTGTTAACCATTGGTAGCTGTTATTAGCTGTTGTTAGCTGTTGGTAGCCATTGTTAGCTGTTGTTAGCTGTTGTTAGCTCTTGTTAGCTCTTGTTAGCCGTTGTTAGCCGTTTTTAGCTGTGGGTAGCTGTTGGTAGCTGTTGGTTGCCGTTGTTAGCTGTTGTTAGCTGTTGGTAGGCGTTATTAGCTTTTTTAGCCATGCGTAGATGTTGTTAGCCGTTGTTAGCCGTTTTTAGCTGTGGGTAGCTGTTGGTAGCTGTTGGTTGCTGTTGTTAGCTGTTGGTAGGCGTTATTAGCTTTTTTAGCCATGCGTAGATGTTGGTAGCCGTTGTTAGCTCTTGTTACCTGTTGTTAGCCGTTGTTAGCTGTTGGTAGCTGTTGTTAGCCGTTGTTAGCTGTTGTTAGCTGTTGGTAGCCGCTGGTAGCCGTTGTTAGCTGTTGTTAGGCGTTATTAGCCGTTGGTAGCTGTTGGTAGCCATTTGTCGCTGTTGTTAACCATTGGTAGCTGTTGGTAGCCATTGTTAGCCATGCGTAGATGTAGATAGCTCTTGTTACCTGTTGTTAGCCGTTGTTAGCTGTTGTTAGCTCTTGTTAGCTGTTGTTAGCTGTTGTTAGCCATTGTTAGCCTTGTAAGCTGTTGTTAGCCATTGTTAGCCATGCGTAGATGTTGGTAGCCGTTGTTAGCTCTTGTAAGCTGTTATTAGCCATTGTTAGCCATGCGTAGATGTTGGTAGCCGTTGTTAGCTCTTGTTACCTGTTGTTAGCCGTTGGTAGCTGTTGTTAACCGTTGTTAGCTCTTGTTAGCCGTTGTTAGCTGTTTTTAGCTGTGGGTAGCTGTTGGTAGTCGTTGTTAGCCGTTGTTAGCTGTTGTTAGCTGTTGTTAGCCGTTGTTAGCCGTTTTTAGCTGTGGGTAGCTGTTGGTTGCCGTTGTTAGCCGTTGTTAGCTGTTGTTAGCTGTTGTTAGCTCTTGTTAGCCATTGTTAGCCATGCGTAGATGTTGGTAGCCGTTGTTAGCTCTTGTTAGCTCTTGTTAGCTGTTATTAGCCATTGTTAGCCATTGTTAGCCATGCGTAGATGTTGGTAGCCGTTGGTAGATGTTGGTAGCTGTTGTTAGCTCTTGTTAGCTCTTGTTAGCTCTTGTTAGCTGTTATTAGCCATTGTTAGCCATTGTTAGCCATGCGTAGATGTTGGTAGCCGTTGGTAGCCATTGTTAGCCGTTTTTAGCTGTTGTTATCTCTTGTTAGCTCTTTTTAGCGGTGCACTTTCCCCGGGTGAACGTCCGGCGTCTCGTTCAACAAGCTGCAGGACGAAACGTGTGCTCACGTCTGTAAGTTAGATAAGAAGGAGACGTTAGCATGAAGCTAACATGGTTGTTGGTCACAATCTGTGGCTGCTGCTGATTGGTTCAGCCTGCTCTACCCTGAACGCTGACATCACTGCTTTCTTTGAGATTTGATTGGCTGACAGAAGGTCTCCATCTACGACCTGGCTTCTGTGTTCTGTTGATTAATGCAAAACTAGAGGGCGCCATCGTTGAACCCAAACATCAAATATTAATTTCTGGTTTCTTCTCAGAAAACAGGAAGTGATTCACAGAGCAGATTTGTTGATGTTGCTGATAATAAAACACAACATTTAATTGCTGGACTTTGTGGCGTCCTCTTATTTGGGCGGTGAGAGAGCGAACAAGCTGAGAGCGAGCGTCTCACGTTAGTGATCAGGGAGGATGGACCTGATGTGGATCCTGAAACCTCTGTGTACGAGGATGAAAGTCCTCTGTTGTCGTGAAGACGGTGGTGAGTCGTGACCGCATTAACCCTCTGTAACCGGCCATCTCACCCGCTCTCAGTGTCGTCGGTTGCCGTT
Source organism: Micropterus dolomieu (assembly GCF_021292245.1). Classification (NCBI taxonomy): domain Eukaryota; kingdom Metazoa; phylum Chordata; class Actinopteri; order Centrarchiformes; family Centrarchidae; genus Micropterus; species Micropterus dolomieu. The sequence continues at coordinate 915,666 of NC_060156.1, read as the reverse complement.
GCTGCTGTTACCTGGCTGAAGGACGGGGGGCCGGTGAGGACGGGTCCAGGTCTGCAGCAGAGACAGGACGGTACCCGTCTAACTCTAACCGTGGAGAGAGTCAGACGGGTGGATCAGGGAACCTACAGGTGTCAGCTGATCACTGCTGATGGACTGACCGTTACCTCGGCAACATGGACGCTCAGTGTCCACGGTAAGACCTTCCTGCCTGTTAATGAACGTACTTCCTTTACCTTTCAATTCAGCTTTATTGGCAAGACTGTAAAACAACAATATTACCAAAGCTACAAATAAATTACAAAAGAACAATTAATTTCATACATTTAAACTGTAAAAGTGTGTTTGTGTGTTGAAAAATATGAAATAAAGTAAAATGAATATTACAATTTAAAAAAAAGACATACAACAGTAAAAGTGTGTTTGTGTGTTGAAAAATATGAAATAAAGTAAAATGAATATTACAATTTAAAAAAAAGACATACAACAGTAAAAGTGTGTTTGTGTGTTGAAAAATATGAAATAAAGTAAAATGAATATTACAATTTAAAAAAAAGACATACAACAGTAAAAGTGTGTTTGTGTGTTGAAAAATATAAAATTTAGTAAAATGAATATTACAATTTAAAAAAAAGACATAAAACCGTAAATGTGTGCGTGTGTGTATTAATAGACAAAATGTTTTTTAAAAAATAAGTATCAAATGTGAAATTTAAAAAACAAAAACAAATAAAAGAACAATTACTAAAATAACAAACAATGAAAATCCTAATAATGTGAAAGTAATTTTAAAGTACTATTTGACAGTATTATCTAACATATTTCTCAGTATGAGTTTCCACTGCTTGTCCTTTTGGTTCACTGCTCTCAGATTCTCAGATAAAGGTGTATTTTTGTACTAAACCAGCAGGTGGCAGCAAACACACACAGAGACAGAGAGACGCATTGTTAGTCCATCAGAAGCGAAGATGACCGTCCGCTTCTGCCCACTTGTGGGTCCTGTAAAACCTGTAAAGTCCAGTCCGGCACCCGCACTGTTGCGCAGTTCTGGCGTTATTTGTCTTACATGTGGGCAGGGGTCCAGAGTGCAGGGGGCCCTCTTCAGATGGTCCTTGTAGCTTCTTTTTTGCCCTCCTGCTGAGCGGTGTAGCTGACGATAAAGAACTTTACACTTGAGCTGCTCCTTTGGCGTCCTGATGACGTGGCGGACTTGGTGCTGGGTGATGGGTTAGGGTTTTGGAATGGGACACCTGATGTTGACGGCCTCAGCATCCAGATGTTTTTGTGTGAAGCTTCAGGCCTCACGTTGTCACTTTATCTGCCTCTCATGTTGCTGCTGTGAGAGTTTGCAGACCAGGTTTCCATCCATCCACAGTAATACCACCATCCTCCTGCCTCGTAGAAGTACTGTCACACAGAGGACGAAGATACTCCTCCTTATACACACATACTGTACACACACACACACGTGTACGGCGTAGACATGTGTGTATTTATGGTGTAGCGATGGCCTGAGCGCCGTGTGTTCTGTTCACATGCAGCAGGACGCCACAAAGACAACAGACAAACAGACGTCCGTTTGTTTAGAGAAGAAATAAAGTAGCTGCAGCGCTGGAGGCCAGCGTGTCCTGATAACATCGAGTGTTTGGAGGAACGCTCGCGTTTCCTGCAGCCGTCTGTCTGTTTATTAAAGAGTGAGCGTTGGAAACGACGCAGAGACGAGTTTCATCCTCCTGCAGCTCAAATACTCACATGTTGTACTGCAGTCCTGCATTGAACATTTTACTTAAGTTCTCATTATTCAGATGGATTATAATTATTTATTTGTTTATATGTGGCAGTGTAATGAAAATGGAAATGTTAGATATACTTATTGTCCCCTTTTACAAACATTTCACACGTCACCGTGTCTGAAAAGCAGTTTGTATTACACACAGAGTTTTTTTGGCTCTGTGTCAGACTCTTGTTGAGCCGGCTGATGGCACAAATGAAAAAGGTACTAAAAGCTGGTACTCAGTGTGAAGAAGAACGTGGGATGTATCGTCTAGAACTCTCTGTGCTCCTGTTAGGACTGACTGCTCAGAAACAGTCTGTAGGGTCTAGGTTACTTTCATGGCGGTAGTTTCTGATTCACACCGTGCAACCTCCTCTGGGAGTAAATGAATCTCAGCTGGAGTCCGGAGCACAGACTGTCAACTTGTGTACAACTCTAAATAACGTATTGGGGGAGGTGTCACTTCCTGTTCAGAGGTCTGACCCTCATGGAGTGAATCGACGTGCAGCTGATCTGAGAACAGAGGCTCTGCTGTCGGGCGGCCGTTACACAAATATGAGAGCTGAAACCATATAAAGACAAAACATGCTGCAGCAGCGAACACACACACACACACACACACACAGTAAACGCTGAAGCCGACCCAAGAAGGGCATCGGCCGGGGGGAATCCGCCGTGTGTGTGTTTGTGCCGGTGTTCATCACGTTGTGGGGACTTTTAGACTCAGCAGTAAAAACGTGTCCAGGCTGCAGGACGCCGCCTCGTCCTCCTGATCCATGTCTCAGAGCTCACGTGAACACAGGAAATCAAACCAAAACTCTGAGGTGTGAAAGGAGAGTGAATAAACGGACGTAAAGGAAGCACCAGCAGCTGTGTGAGGAGCGATGAGGAGGCTGTGACCTTCTTCACATTCACACATCAAACAGAATCGTGTTCTCCAAAGGGTTTCCTGCAGCTCTTGTAATGACGTCACCTCGCCGTGTCCTCTTCTTCTTCTTCCTCTGCGGTGGTTTAACGGCATCGGCTGGAGAATCAGCTCCACCGGCTGTTTATCTCCGTCAGCCAATCAGCTCGTGCTCTCGCAGCAGCGTCGGGTCAGGGTTTATTTGGATCATTTGATGGGAATTTAGTTAAACGTTGGATGGAAGCAGAGGAGGAGAGATGATTTATGGTCGCGACGTCTCCCCTCACGTCCAGACTCGCTCCTTTGGCCTCCGCTCGGTGTGAAGTCGTCCGTAAACAAGCTGCCTTCATGCAGATCCTGCTTTATTTATGTGAAACTACCAGGAGGCCCCTCAGATATACAGACCAGGTCCTCTTATCGGCCCCGCAGTCTGAATGAAAACAAAAGGTAATTGTGCCTTTTCAGTTGTGGCCCCAACACTGTGGAATAAACTTCCCTTCATCATCAGGCCCGACCACAAAAAACTATTTTTATTGTGCGTTCGACTCTGAGACCCTGGTGCTTCTCTCTCCTTCATGTTGCTGTATGTGTTATCTGATTGGTCTGTTTTTTTAAGTTGCATAACTTTTTTCACCACCGGTTGTTTTTAAATGTGCTTTATAAATAAATTGTCTTGACTTGACTAACAAATATCAGCGGAGCTATTTTTAATCAGGGCCCGAGCATGAGCCATGAAAACTGAACAATTCTTTCTTTCTTTACCCCAAATGAGACCCATTTTTGGAGGCACAAAATTCAAACGCGGCGACAATTTACGTGTCATATTGTTTTCGCGCATGGGCGAGGCAAAATGGCTCACTGGCGCCCCCTAAAGAGCAGCCACTGGGCCGGGTTTCACTGAAATGTACAAACTTTTTGTGGCAGACGTACCAAAAAGCCTCTGAGAGAGATGCCCTAACAGAAAGTTGGCTTTTTTTAAATTTTTCTCATTCAAATCATCAACATCACGGTTCACAACATGCAAACAGTTACCACGATGGGAACATAGGCCCCCCACACCTACCCAAGAGGGGTCACTTATATCTCAAGCTAGGCAGGAATATACTACACACACTGAAGAGAAAGTAAATAAATAAATAAAAGGTGACATCATCAAATGTTTATCGCAGCTGCAGCCTATTAACCACAGAGAGTGTGCATCCATCTGTACTTTACACAGGCGCATGTACAGTGTCAGGGTATCCGCCCCATACCTGGAAATATGTTTCAGTTCTGTCCTGCGTCCTGCATGGACCTGGAAAGCAGCTTCAGTGTCCAGCATCCCAGTGGTTGAGGAAAGGCAGATAACACTTTACTGCCAAAATATATAGATTGGGACAGAATACAAACTGCCTTTTCCTGATATTGACAATATAACAGTAAATGCTCCGTATTTGTGAAGCACCTTTCTAGTCTTTGCGAACACTCAAAGCGCTTTTACACTACATCACATTCACACAAATTCATACATTGGTGGAACAGCCACCATGAACACTTTGACACGCAGCCTGGAGGAGCCGGGGATTGAACCGCCGATCTTTAATTTAACAGGCAACCCACTCTACCTCCTGAGCCACAGCCGCCCAGTGAGCCACAGTGAACCTTTATCCAGAAGTGAATAATCATGACCACAGTACATGTACCAATGTCCCTTCATCCATATTCCAGCAGTTAGGCGAGTCCTTTAAGCCCAACTGAATAAGCTTCACCCTCAGGTCTCTTGACATTGTGCGAGAGTTACCACAAATATTAGTCCATTCCTGTTTCTCTTATGATCCCTCTCCCAAGCTCGCCTCAGGGCTGACATGCCTCCATTCCCTCCATATTGACTGACCTATTTGGGGAAAAAATCTAATTGCGAAGGCGTAGAGAATCTGGTCGATTTTCAAAATAAAGTGCCCCCTGCAGACTCCCGGTCATATATCAACAATAAACACAGTTAAAGCAGACAAAAAAGGAACAATTTAACTACGTAGCCTACTCATCCATGGTAGAAGCACAAAGCAAGGATAACTGAACAAGTTAACAAAATCTGAACAAGTCAGAAAAATCTGGCAGGCAAAACGCTCTTATTCTGAAATGCTCCGAGTGGATATGTAGAGAGCGTAACTAAGCGGTCTCAGAGCGGTTATCTGTAGTTCAAGTACACAAAATGACAAATTAACAACATGTCAACAACATGTAGGCTGAACGCTGTGAGTTGCCAAACTGACACAGTCGTCCGGCGTCATTATCCAACACATTTTCCTCCAGTTTCGTTTGTTGTTGTAAAACGTACACGCCCTGTGCCCGCTCTTAAAAGGGATCAGTTGCATAATTAACCTACATTTATGTACCTAATAATGACCTAGCATTCTATAATATTGTGCTGCTTCATGACCTCTATCTTTTGACTTCGGGTAGCGCGAGCCTTATCCATAAGCCTTTTGTAATACCTGGCGTAATTGGAGATATCTCCAAAATTGGGTTTTTGGCAAGTCATACTGTTGTGTTGTGTTTGAAACGATTTAAGCGCATTGTTGCTATATAGGTTTTCTTATAAAAGGATAACTCTGTCTACCCACTCTTTCCAAAGAAATGCATTTTATCAATATTTAACTTAGGATTCCGCCAAGAAGTCGGGCATTTTGAATTTAAAGGTAATTTTTGGTGTTTTACAGGTTCCAAAATTTAACAAACTCCTCCCACAGAATCAGTCCGATTAACTTCAGATTTTCACTGCACAGTCTAAAGGCATTGACAATGAAAACTTGTGCTATTTGTGAGTTTTCGTGAAAGGGTGCGTCCGTGGTGTGGTGTTGAAAATCGATGATTCGCAAACAAACTGGACGTTCTTAAAACTTAAATGTACATGCTCACATCTGCACCAGACTATATATTTGTCAGAGTCCCGGCCTGAACACATCTACATGCCAATAATCACTCTGTCATAGCGCCACCTGCTGGCAACAGGAAGTAAATCATCATTTAATTTACATGATGTGGTTGTGTTTGCTGCTGTGTGATCGGTGTCGCTTTAACGCGACAACAGTAACATGATGATGTTCACACTTCCTCCGTCAGAAAGCCTCGTTCCAGCCGGAGTTCGGTCCTCGTACGTTGGAGGTGTGGCCTCGCTGAGCATCCAGAACGCATCCCGGCGTGATGAGGGCGTGTACGGCAGAGCGGAGAGCAGCGGGAGAGTTCAGATCAAAGGTCAGAGGTCGACTGCTTTTTTAAATACAGTATAATCAACAAAGGCTCACACTTAGACTCTTCCACGGGCTTTCAAACTTCTTCTCTGGCGGCCCTTTCTGCACATCTAGACACCTGGTCACCAAGGGTGGGGGGTCTTTTGCCGTTTTGTCCTCACAATGAGCTTGTATAAAAAGATGAATGTCCCCACAACGTTAGTAAGACACGTCCACACACACACACACACACACACACAGTGAACTATCAGGAGGTTCCCACAGACCGACCCACTTGACCCGAAGAGACCAGATGTCCATGAGTGGACAAGAATGGTCCTGAGGGGAGTCGGTCCTCAATGTTTGTTTACATCCGTCTCAATAACTTTTCTCTTCCTGTAATCAATATTTTATATGAACAGTTGGTCACATGACCACTTGTTCTTTGGGGTCTTTATGCATGGGGTTTAACTATTGTCTGTATTAAGCTGCATTCTTCTTCTTTCTTTGTTACTGTTAGTGGTTAACGTCCTCCTGCTGTTGTGGAGCTGATGCAGGAGTATTTATGAAGAACGACGCCTGTTTGGCCTTTGACCTCTGGGTCTGCTGTTGGCTAATTTTAAACAGACCGACCTGATGTAAACTGAGTTGTTCAGGACAATTAATAAGTCTAGAAGGACAAAAGGTAAATGTGTTCCCATCCAAGCTTTTTATACAAGGACATGGACGAGTTGTCCATATTTCTTTGGCCATGTAGAAGATGGTGTGTGTGTGTGTCAGGGAGAGAGAGAGAGAGTCAGCAGTCATCAGTCTGATCCTCACTCGTCCTTTTCCATATATGGAGATTGTATTTCCTTTTCTCTCTCCCCAAACGTGTGTGTGTGTTTTAGCGTGTTTGACGAGACACACTCAATTAATAATGAACAGGCCATCTCTGTACATTTCTACCAGGAGAAAAAGAAGAAGATGAAACAACTTTAATGAAATAGACAATCACATCGTGTTTCTGCTGTGGGTCAGGATCACACTGACATCATGATTCTACTGACACACTTATTATTATTTATTGTTCGAACACTGAGTGCTGCAAATTTTAGGAAGTGGAGTCAACCTACAAATCATTAAAAAACTGTCTACAAAATGGCTGCAAAGCAATTTCAGATGTAATTCAGTGGAGTCAAATAAAAAGAAGCGGTGCAGCTTCAAGTTCCTCAACATCCACATCTCTGATGGTCTCACCAGGTCCCTAAACTTCTCCACTGCGGTCAAGCTTCCCACAGAGCCTTAAGTAAGCTCACCTGTGTCCCAGGATCCTGGTGGACTTCTACCGCTGTACCACTAAGAGCTTACTCACAACCTGCATATGAGTGTCTTCCCACAGTGGCAGTGTTTCCCACAGACTGACAGCGTAACTGTGGCGGGGGGGGGATCGTTAAGCGTTAAGAATTATTAATATATTATTACACTTAGTAAAAGTACCATTTCTTGAGATTCATCAAAAGCATGTGGCGTTAACCGCGTTTAAACAATGTGAACAATAGTCTGAAAAGGACATTAAGAAGTCAATGCATTATTTGGCAAAACAGATGTTGTAGGCTACCTGCCGAGATTTGCATCCACCTCTTTTCTCTTTTTTTTTTTTTTTCCTCTCTTTTCTCAGCATAAAAGAGCGTTACCTCCTGCGAGGTGAATGCAATTCACTGCAGGCATGCAGAATTCAACACCTGCGCTGTAAAACGTCACTAGACCTCATGGGAGCAAAGCTTGATCATTGTTCTAAGCTCACAGTAAGCTCACGCAGTCTACCGGTGGTAGATTGTGTCTGACTTGACGGCATTGTTGTAATTTTACGCCCCTGCACTCGCCTGCAGCTCACGTTAGACTATCAAGTCGGTGAAAGTCAGTCACAGTTATCCCGAACGCACCTACTGACTACCACTTATGTGCACCGTGCTTTGACAGCTGTTTTCTAACATTAACATAGCTCTCCTTCTTACATGCTTGCTAATAACTGTTTTTAAGATGGGTTTCCGACATTGACAGTGTTGTGTTGGATAGATTTGTGTTTTATGATACCAACCATTCAATTCACAGACCTTGTTTGTGAGAGCAACTGAGTGAGAGGATGTGTGGAGCGAATATGTGCTGCGCACTCCTGTAAAGAACTCGGGCATCAGACCGTAAAGAACTCCGGTAAAGAACTCGTGTAAATAACTCCTGTAAAGAACTCCAGCATCAGACCATAAAGAACTCCTGTAAAGAATTCTGGTAAAGAACTCCAGCATCAGACTGTAAAGAACTCCTGTAAAGAACTCCAGCATCAGGTCGTAAAGAACTCCTGTAAAGAACTCCGGCATCAGGTCGTAAAGAACTCCGGTAAAGAGCTCCGGCATCACACCGTAAAGAACTCCTTTAAAGAACTCCAGCATCAGACCGTAAAGAACTCCTGTAAAGAACTCCAGCATCAGACCGTAAAGAACTCCTGTAAAGAACTCCGGCATCAAACCGTAAAGAACTCCCGTAAAGAGCTCTGGCATCAGGCCGCAAAGAACTCAGGTAAAGAACTCTGGTATCAGGCTGAAAAGAACTCCAGCATCAGACCGTAAAGAACTCCTGTAAAGAACTGGTTTCACCCCGGGGGGTGGTGAAAACTGCCCAAGGGATCACCGGCACCTTTTGAGATGTTATTCAGTGGAGTCAAATAAAAAGAAGCGGTGCAGCTTCAAGTTCCTCAGAACGTAAAGAACTCCGGCATTAGGCTGTAAAGAACTCCTGTAAAGAACCGTAAAGAACTCTGGCATCAGGCCGTAAAGAACTCCGGTAAAGAACTCCCTGAAAGAACTCCTGTAAAGAACTCCAGCATCAGACCGTAAAGAACTCCAGCATCAGACCGTAAAGAACTCCCTGAAAGAACTCCTGTAAAGAACTCCAGCATCAGACCGTAAAGAACTCCAGCATCAGACCGTAAAGAACTCCGGTAAAGAACTCCGGTAAAGAACTCCTGTAAAGAACTCCTGTAAAGAACCCCGGAATTAGACAGTAAAGAACTCCAGCATCAAACTGTAAAGAACTCCAGCATCAGGCCGTAAAGAACTCCTGTAAAGAACTCCAGCATCAGATCGTAAAGAACTCCTGTAAAGAACTCCGGCATCAGGTCGTAAAGAACTCCGGCATCAGATCGTAAAGAACTCCTGTAAAGAACTCCGGCATCAGATCGTAAGGAACTCCTGTAAAGAACTCCGGCATCAGGTCGTAAAGAACTCCTGTAAAGAACTCCGGAATTAGACAGTAAAGAACTCCGGCATCAAACCGTAAAGAACTCTGGCATCAGGCCGTAAAGAACTCCTGTAAAGAACTCCGGCATCAGATCGTAAAGAACTCCTGTAAAGAACTCCGGAATTAGACAGTAAAGAACTCCGGCATCAAACCGTAAAGAACTCCGGCATCAGGCCGTAAAGAACTCCGGTAAAGAACTCCGGCATCAGGTCGTAAAGAACTCCGGCATCAGATCGTAAAGAACTCCTGTAAAGAACTCCGGAATTAGAGAGTAAAGAACGTCTCGGGTTACGTATGTAACCCTGGTTCCCCGAGAAGGGGAACGAGAGACTGCGTCGGTTACGACACTATGGGAACGCCTCTAGGCGAAGCAGGTCTGAACGTGAATGAAATCACT